>NW_026089623.1:2521400-2711359 GCF_024586455.1 Bactrocera neohumeralis
GTGACGTATTTCTGTGAGTGGTGCAAGCCGAAAATCAGCGTTCGTAGGAGCAGGCGTACGCGATTAAATTCTGCGTGAAAGTTGGTAAATCTGCGACAGAGACGTTTAATATGATCAAGCATGCTTACTCAGACCTTGCTTTAGCAAGAAGCGGCGTGTTTCGGTGCCACCAGTCCTTTTTGGAGGGTCTCGCCCAAAAAAGGGAAGAATGAGCAAATCCAAAGTGAAAACAATGCTCATTGTCTTTTTTAGCATCAAGCATGGCCCCTGCCTTTTTCTGTTTCCTTTCCTGGAAAAGCCGATGAAAGGCAGGCATTGTGAGACGACAGAGGGGATCCAAGTAGCATGAATCTCGGCTCTCAAGGCTATTCGGAGAATGCCCTCCATGACGCCTTCAATGCTTGGAAATCGCGCTGGCAGCGCTGCATCGACGCAGAAGTAGCCTATTTTGAAAGTTTTTGAATAATTATAACGATTGGTTCGATACATTTTTTAATCAACTCAGTCCTGTTCTTTTCCGGACAAACCCTTTAAGGGTAGACTATTTATATTTCGCCGGCTTTGATGTTTGCAAGTTGCAAGGGTTCAAAATGTTCGGTTGCACCCTAACTTAGCCCTTCCTTACTTATTAACAATAATATCTATGATTTTATACTCTTTCAACCAGTTGCTACAGAGTATTATACGAGTATGTAGTTTTGTTCTACCGGTTGTACGTATCACCTAAGACTAAACGAGATAGATATAGGGTTATATATGTATATATACATATTAGGGTGTGTCATTCTGAGGCAACCTTTTTTTTTAACTGAAAAACAGGCTAAAAACTTTCGAAAATGTGAAAAAAAGTCACTCAAGAGTTGAGCTCTTGATATTAATATTAAGAGGTGCCTGTTTCAAATTTTCTATTTTCCATATAAATTACATGGAAAAAAATCATTTTTTTGTGGTGGTTATTGTGCGGAGGTTATTATATGTGCACGCGATGGCTGCCAGTAGGGATTGTAAACTCGATTCCGATTCTACTCAAGAATCGAGTTTTCTCGTAAAATAATCAATTTTTTGGAATCGATCTTGAATAGTCGAAGTGGATTAAGAATCGATTCTTGACATTCTCCGCCCTCTCACAAGTTTAATGTACATACGTACCTCCTAAACTACTTAAGTTACAACAACTAATTTTGCTGAGTACAAATCTTATAAGAACTTCTACCGACAGTGTGAAAATGGATGGAATTTGAGGATATCCCCGCTCGCTCCCCATATAATGATAACGTTAAAACCTACTAAACGCGCGATAAATCAATAACCAAATACGTTGGAGACATTAAATTTTACCACTTAGATGGTATGAGAGAGTTTTATGGGGGCCGGCATGAAAATTTAAATCTCGGGTCCCGTCCAACCCATTTCGACAAAATTTAGTACGTGATATTATTCTTATATTATTATGTCACACTGCGAAATTGGACAAAACCAACGCTTAATTTCCATATAGAACAATTTTAAATTGCACTTGATTCGTTCAGTTTCCAATACACAAATCAAGAAGCAATTGATATAACGGGATACAACTTTGCACGAATAATGCCTTTAGTGTGTGTCACCTTATGACCAAAAATTTTTTAAATCCAATAATAACTGTTCCTGCCTCTTTTTCTTCTTTATTGGCGTAGATACGGCTTACGCGATTATAGCCGAGTTAACTACAGCGCGCCAGTTGTTTCTTCTTTTCGCTACGTGGCGCCAATTGGGTATTCCAAGCGAAGGCATGTCCTTCTTCACCTGGTCTTTCCAAAGGGGTGGAGGAGGAAGACTCTGCTTCCACCGGCGGGTACTGCGCCGAATACTTTCAGAGCTGGAGTGTTTTCGTTCATTCGGACAACATGACCTAGCCAGCGTAGACGCTGTCTTTTAATACATCCAAGCCTCTGCACCATATAGCAGGACGGGAATTATGAGTGACTTATAGAGTTTGGTTTTTTTCGTCGAGAGAGGACTTTACTTCTCAATTGCCTATTCAGTCCGAAGTAGCAGCTGTTGCCAAGAGTTATTCTGCGTTGAATTCCCCGGCTGACATTGTTGGTGGTGTTTATACTGGTTCTAAGATAGACGAAATTATCTTCAACTTCAAAGTTATGACTGTCAACAGTGACGTGGGAGCCAAGTTGCGAGTGTGACGACTGTTTGTTTGATGACAGGAGATATTTCGTCTTTCCCTCGTTCACTGCCAGACCCATTTGCTTTGCTTCCTTGTCCAGTCTGGAGAAAGCAGAACTAACAAACCTCATTTTGAACGGCTCGGAGACGTGCTTCCCGATCCTGACTGAGCTTTTGGTGTTGCTCAACGTCAGTTTGCACAGCCGTATTAGTTTTGCGGGGATACTAAATCATCAATCAGACATCGCGGCATAAAGGCAGTTCCTTTTCGTGCTGTCGAAAGCAGCTCTGACATCGACGAAGAGGTGGTGTGTGTCGATTCTCCTTTCACGGGTCTTTTCCAAGATTTGGCGCATGGTGAATATCTGGGCCGTTGTTGATTTTCCAGGTCTAAAGTCACACTCTTAAGGTCCAATCAGTTTATTGACGGTGGGCTTTAATCTTTCACAAAATACGCTCGATAGAACCTTATACGCGATGTTGAGGAGGCTTATCCCACGGAAATTGGCGCAGAATGAGGGGTCTCCCTTTTTGTGGATTGGGCAGAGGACACTCAAACTTCAATCATTGGGCATGCTTTCGTCTGACCATATTTTACAAAGAAGCTGATGCTCCTTATCAGTTCTTCGCCCCCGTGTTTAGCTCGGCCGGAAAACCATCGGACCCCGCCGCTTTGTTGTTCTTCAGGCGCGTAATTACTGTTCGAACTTCTTTATTGTCAGGCAATGGAACGTCTGCTCCATCGTCATCGTTTGGGGAATCGGGTTCGCCTTCTCCTGGCGTTGTTCTTTCACTAACATTTAGCAGACTGGAGAAGTGTTCCCTCCATAATTTTAGTATGTTCTGGGCTTCGGTCACGATATCACCTTTGGGGGTTTTACAAGAGTATGCTCCGATTTTGAAACCTTAGAACTTTTGAGCATTACCCCTGCCGGCCATCTTGTCAAGCTCTTCATACTCACACATTTCGGCGTCTCGCTTCCCTCTTCAACTCTCGGTATCTATCCCATCCCGCACGTGTTGTGGTCGATCGTAACGTTACGAGGTAGGCAGCTTGTTTTCTCTCCGCTGCGACACGGCACTCCTCGTCCTACCAGCTGTTCTTTCGCAAAGGTTTCGGTTGCAGCGGTACGTAAGGAGCCTGATATGCCGTCCCACAGTTCCCTTATACCGAGTTGTTTAATCGTTCGATTATCTGTTGTGATTGCAGCTTCTCGACGTCGAACCTTCCTTGTTTTTGTTGACGTGCGTTTTTTGCTGCAAAGAGGCGAATGCGAATCTTGGCTGCAACAAGATAGTGGTCCGAGTTAATGTTAGGATCTCGGAGCGTACGCACGTCTAGAACATTGGAGACGTGTCTTCCGTCTATCACAACATGATCGATCTGTTTGTGGTATTTCGATCCGGAGACAGCCAGGTAGCTTGATGAATTTTCCTATGCTGGAATCTAGAACTACAGGTAACCATATTTCGCGCCCCGACAAAGTCGATCAGCCTCAACCCATTTGGGAATGTTTCCTCGTGGAGGCTGAATTTACCGACTGTTGCGCCAAAGATACCTTCCTTGCTCAATCTGGCGTTAAAGTTGCCAAGCACGATTTTGACATCGTGACGAGATATTTCTCATAGGTGCGCTCCAAACGCTCATAGAAGGCATCTTTGGTCACATCGTCCTTCTCTTCTGTTGGGGCGTGGGCGCAAATCAGCGATATGTTGAAGAACCTCGCTTTGATACGGATTGTGGCTAGACGTTCATCCACCGGAGTGAATGACAGTACTCAGCGACGGAGTCTCTCTCCCACCACGAATCCCACACCAAACTTGCGCTCCTTTATATGGTCACTGTAGTAAATGCCGCAAGGACCTACTCGTCTCTGTCCTTTTCCCGTCCATCGAATTTCTTGGCCGGCGGTGATGTCAGCCTTCACTCTAACGAGGACATCAACCAGCTGGGCTGCGGCACCTTCCCAATTAAGGGACAAGAGGTTCCAGGTGCATGCCCTCAAATCGTGGTCCTTATTTCGTTTGCCATGGTCGTCATCAAAAGAGGGTCTCTCATTCGAGGCAGTTGGTAATCTTTCATTGGTGGCGCTTTTCACGTGGCGGGTCCCAAACCCAGCGCACTACCCTGTGAAGGGGGTGTTTCGCCTTCTCAATTTAGCTCGCCTTCAAACGGATGTTCTTAGGCTACCCAGAGGATACTTGGTCAAATACCGGAAGTCGTGAGCTGCTTGAGGTACAGTTAGTGTCATTGAAAATCGTACAGCAAGTAAAATTTTAAGTTTTCTTAACTATCTCTATTTTTTTTCGCAAAATCAAAAATTTCATCCTTGTTATCATTTGTAATAGAGTTAAGAGCAAAATGCAATGGGAATTATTTCTTAAGCTTTTCCCGTTTTTATGTCAAAGGAGCACCATTGCCCAAAGTTTGTCAAAGGGGGTGTCACTGAAAATCGTACAGCTGACTAATGATTTGAAAAATTCGGTTATTCTTCGAATTCAGATCAAGAAATTGGAACGTACTAATTTTAATCGGTTTATATTTTCTATTAAAGTGTTTATTGCAGTAATTTTTTCATAAAATATACAAAATTTTTGTAAAATGAAGCAAACCACTGTTGATATGCGCGAACTGGCAATTAATCATTACAAAAACGGTAAATCGTATGGAGAAATAGCCAAAATAATAAATCGGAGTCGAAGTACTATTCAGTATATTATTGCAAGATATAAAAATGAAAATCGGGTGGCAAATAAGATAAAAAAATCAAAAAAGAAGAAGCTGACTGCGACTGACGAACGATGGATCATAAGGAAGGTTAAGGAGAACCCAACCATTTCCGCTCCTAAAATTGCCACAGATCTTAAATTTTACTTAAAAAAGGAAGTAAGTGATTCAACTATTCGTAGAGTGCTTAGAAAAAATGATTTCCACGGCAGAGTGGCACGCAACAAGCCTTTAATTAAAAAGCATAATCGAAAGATTCGTCTTGAATTTGCAAGGACCTATCTTAAGCAGCCTGCTGACTTCTGGAATGATGTTATATTCACGGATGAGTCTAAGTTTAACATTTTTATGTCCGATGGAAAAGTAAATGTGTGGAGAAAACCCAGCACTCAAAGATCCTAAAAATTTGCGACCGACAGTCAAGCATGGCGGAGGTTCAGTCATGGTGTGGGGATGCATGTCCTCCTTTGGTGTGGGAAATTTGGTGTTCATCGATGGTTGTATGGATCAGTGGAAATATCTGAATATACTTAAGGAAAACCTTAAGCAGAGCGCTGAAAAAATGGGTATTGCAAGTACATTTAAGCTGTACGCTGACAACGACCCAAAGCATACTGCACATTCGGCACGAATGTGGGCACTCTATAATTGTCCAAAAGTGCTGAAAACTCCAGCTCAGTCTCCAGATTTCAATGTCATTGAACACGTATGGAATCATTTGGATCAAAAAATTAGGGCTCTGCCAATTTCAAACATTTCTGCCTTAAAAAATGCGCTCCAAAGTGAATGGTGTAAAATATCCCCAGATTATTGTAAGAAGTTGGTTGATTCAATGCCCAAACGTCTAAAAGCTGCTGAAACTAATAAAGGTTTTCCAACTAAATATTAAATAATAGTTTACAGCAATGAAATTAATTTTTTGTATCATTTTTCTACATTTAAAATGAAAAAAGATGCACTGTACGATTTTTACTGACTGAATATTACTTAGCCAAGAGTATTAAAATGAGCTGTTATTAGTTATTTCTATTAAATGTTTTTAAGTTTTGTGAATAAACGAATTTAAGTTTTAATATAAAACGCCTAATAATATATTTAATTGGAATTATCTGAAGTAGTTAGGAACTGGACACTAAAATACTTAAAAAGGATGGCTGTACGATTTTCAATGACACTCACTGTATGTGTAAAAGAAACGTTTCTGGCCACTCCCAAGTTAATGGCGATCAGAGAATGATCGAAAATGTTGTTCAATTGTGATATACATTGAAATTAAGGGATAAAGCTTTTCTTATAATGGTATGTCTGTGCGAGCTGCAATGAGTATGATTAAATCGGAACAAGACCTCGTGCCAAAAACACAATCAATTCAGTTCAGTTCATCATAAATAGGGTTACGCCACGCGTAGGATGCTTTTAAATGAATCATATCATTCATGGTTGCGTTCCAAAACTCGACCAGGTTCAACTCGCACAGGTTTTTTTTTCAGTATAAAAATCCTGCGCGAATTGAACTCGGTTGAGTTTTGGAACGCACACCATATGATGTCGCCATGATACATATGTATGTATGTACATGTATACCGTCGCATGGAAATGCGACTGCATCATATGTCACACATATATCTCGACTCGAATTTGCGAAATTTACTTATATATTATATATAATTTGCTAATCACCGTCTGTTCACAACTACTATACTTCATAAATTGAATCCAAATCCTTAATGGGCAATGGTTTACGCCCAATATTTTGTGGTTTATTTTAAATCTCCAAGTCTTCACCGTAACTTTTGTGAGGTAAGCAAAAAAATAGTATTCAGTTTTACAGCCCTTATAGGTTATGTTACCATAATGTATTTTTGTTTCTTTAATGAATAATGAGCTGATTCGCATAACTACATTATAGGGATGATATATTTTGCTGAATATACATACATATATTAACAAAAATTTAGTCTTCAGTTTCGGTGAAAGAATATTCTATTATTATCCTATTTTTTGCAACTAAAGATGGCTTTGCTGATCTGAAATTATTATTTTCCAGCAATATTTTGTTTATTTCACGAATTGAATTTAAATAATATTTTTTTTTAGATTCCTACTAGATCTCTTTTATTTATTTAAAATGCACAAAGTTGTCATCGCTTTGCAAAAGATAATTTAGCAAAATTTCAATCGTTTTTTTTCGTTAAAGGAAAACGTAAAGAATGTGCGAACTTTCGAGAAAATGATTTCATGGTTTTTCGAGAATCGTTGGGCTATTTATTGAAGTGGACTGCATCACTTTCCGAATTCAAAACATTTCGTTGGTTGCAATTTTCATCTGAGCCTGAAGCAGAAATAAAATATGAACAACTTTTTGAGCCGATTCATTTATTAGACGGGAAAAAAGTTGGCAAATTTGAATGCGTTCTTGAAATGTGTCAGTTCTTCAAAGCTAATAGAACTCTTAGTCGTTTTCCGAAATCATTATATTAGTTCAGTATTTGCTGTACTTTTATTCAGATAATTTCGATAATGTTTGCAACGAAAAATTATTCGAAAACAAGTAAGGAAGGGCTAAGTTCGGGTGTCACCGAACATTTTATACTCTCGCATGATAAAGTGATAATCGAGATTTCATTATACGTCATTTATATATTTTTCAAATACCGTATTTTTGTAAAGTTTTATTCCGCTATCATCATTGGTTCCTAATAAATACATATATTATACAGAGAAGGCATCAGATAGAATTCGATATAGCGTTATATTGGAAGAAGGCGTGGTTGTGAACCGATTTCGTACGTGTCATCAGGGTGTTAAGAAAATATTATGTACCGAATTTCATTGAAATCGGTCTAGTAGTTCCTGAGATATGGTTTTTGGTCCATAAGTGGGCGAGGCCACGCCCATTTTCAATTTTTAAAAAAAGCCTGGGTGCAGCTTTCTTCTGCCATTTCTTCCGTAAAATTTAGTGTTTCTGACGTTTTTTGTTAGTCGGTTAACGGACTTTTAGTGATTTTCAACATAACCTTTGTATGGGAGGTGGGCGTGGTTATTATCCGATTTCTTCCATTTTTAAACTGTATATAGAAATGCCTGAAGAAAACGACTCTGTAGAGTTTGGTTGACATAGCTATAGTAGTTTATGAGATATATACAAAAAACTTAGTAGGGGGCGGGGCCACGCCCACTTTTCCAAAAAAAGTACGTCCAAATATGCCCCTCCTTAATGCGATCCTTTGTGCCAAATTTCACTTTAATATCTTTATTTATGGCTTAGTTATGACACTTTATAGGTTTTCGGTTTCCGCCATTTTGTGGGCGTGGCAGTTGGCCGATTTTGCCCATCTTCGAACTTAACCTTCTTATGGAGCCAAGGAATACGTGCACCAAGTTTCATCATGATATCTCAATTTTTACTCAAGTTACAGCTTGCACGGACGGACGGACGGACAGACGCACAGACAGACATCCGGATTTCGACTCTACTCGTCACCCTGATCACTTTGGTATATATAACCCTATATCTGACTCTTTTAGTTTTAGGACTTACAAACAACCGTTATGTGAACAAAACTATAATACTCCTTAGCAACATTGTTGCGAGAGTATAAAAAAACGATGGAGGTGGGCGGTTGGTTAAAAGTTGGTGAACAAATTTGATCAATTTGTCGAAGGTTACATATGCAACGGGACTGATTTTGACTGAAATTGATATGCTAACCTTAACCATAGACAATATTGTTGATCAATTAGAGTTCCCACCAGCATCAACTGATTTGATGCCACATGAACAATCTGTTCTTCGGCAATCACGATCGAGTAAACGGTATGGCTGGCTTCGGTTCAAAACGTATCATGTCAGTTCATAGCGTTGCGACGATTGTTTGAAACGACGCGGGTAAACTGCTAGTAAATCTGCGTGTACAGCAAACAGCAACAATTTTCTGTTAGATTGATTTGAATCATGTGTGGCAAAAAATGTATCATCTTTGAAAATGTGCGCATCAGAGAACTGCAACGAGTAATAAATTTTTGTTTATACTTAAGTACTGATCCGTTACTCAGTCTGATTCTGTCAGTTCGGTTCATGTACACGAAGCGCACTGTTTGTCTTCAAATCAGCGATAGAGAACAACTTTGAATCACTAGCGATCAGCTTACACCCCCAAAGGTGAGCGTTCGTATCAACAGGAGAGTTCACGCAAGTGAAGAATGCATGCACCTGGAATGTCCGGTCCCTTAATTGGGACGGTGCCGCAGCCCAGCTGGTTGATGTCCTCGTAAAAATAAAGGCTGACATCACCGCTGTCCAAGAAATGCGATGCACGGGACAAGGACAGAGACGAGTAGGTCCTTGTGACATTTGCTACAGTGACCATATAAAGGAGCGCAAGTATGGTGTGGGATTCGTGGTGGGAGAGAGACTCCGTCGCCGAGTACTATCATTCACTCCGGTGAATGAACGTCTAGCCACAATCCGCATCAAAGCGAGGTTCTTCAACATATCGCTGATTTGCGCCCACGCCCCGACGGAAGAGAAGGACGATGTGACCAAAGATGCCTTTTATGAGTGCTTGGAGCGCACTTATGAAAGCTGCCCCCGCCACGATATCAAAATCGTGCTTGGCGACTTTAACGCCAGGGTGGGCAAAGCCTCCTCGACGAAACATCCCCAAATGGGTTGAGGCTGATCGACTTTACTAGATTACTACCAACTAGATTACTACCAACCAGATCGATCAGGTTGTGATAGACGGAAGACACGTCTCCAGTGTTTTAGATGTGCGCGCGCTCCGAGATCCTAACATCGGCTCGGACCACTATCTTGTTGCAGCCAAGATTCGCACGAGCATACTCTTGTAGAACCCCCAAAGGTGATCTAGTCACCGATGCCCAGAGCATACTAAGATTATGGGGGGAACACTTCTCCAGCCTGCTGAATGGCAGTGAATGCACAACACCAGGAGAAGGAGAACCCGATTCCCCAATCGATGACGATGGAGCAGACATTCTATTACCCGACCATAAAGAAGTTCGAATAGCAATTGCCCGCCTGAAGAACAACAAAGCGGCGAGGTCCGATGAATTGCCGGCTGAGCTATTCAAACACGGCGGCGAAGAATTGATAAGGAGCATGCATCAGCTTCTTTGTAAAATACGGTCGGACGAAAGCATGCCCAACGATTGGAATTTAAGTGTGCTATGCCCAATCCATAAAACAGGAGACCCCACAATCTGCGCCAACTGCCGTGGGATTAGCTTCCTCAACATCGCATATAAGGTTCTATCGAGCGTATTGTGTGAAAGATTAAAGCCCACCGTCGACAAACTGATTGGACCTTATCAGTGTGGTTTTAGACCTGGCAAATCAACAACCGACCAGATATTCACCATGCGCCAAATCGTGGAAAAGACCCGTGAAAGGAGAATCGACACACATCACCTCTTCGTCGATTTCAACAATTGCTTTCGACAGCACGAAAAGGAGCTATCTTTACGCGCAAAACTAATACGGCTGTGTAAACTGACGTTGAGAAACACGAAAAGCTCTGTCAGGATCGGGAAGGACCTCTCTGAGCCGTTCGATACCAAACGAGGTTTCAGACAAGGCTACTTCCTATCGTGCGACTTCTTCAACCTGCTTCTGGAGAAAATAGTTGCAGAACTAAATAGAGAAGGTACCATCTTCTATCGGGTGATTTTTTAAGAGCTTGATAACTTTTAAAAAAAAAAAAAACGCATAAAATTTGCAAAATCTCATCGGTTCTTTATTTGAAACGTTAGATTGGTTCATGACATTTACTTTTTGAAGATAATTTCATTTAAATGTTGACCGCGGCTGCGTCTTAGGTGGTCCATTCGGAAAGTCCAATTTTGGGCAACTTTTTCGAGCATTTCGGCCGGAATAGCCCGAATTTCTTCGGAAATGTTGTCTTCCAAAGCTGGAATAGTTGCTGGCTTATTTCTGTAGACTTTAGACTTGACGTAGCCCCACAAAAAATAGTCTAAAGGCGTTAAATCGCATGATCTTGGTGGCCAACTTACGGGTCCATTTCTTGAGATGAATTGTTCTCCGAAGTTTTCCCTCAAAATGGCCATAGAATCGCGAGCTGTGTGGCATGTAGCGCCATCTTGTTGAAACCACATGTCAACCAAGTTCAATTCTTCCATTTTTGGCAACAAAAAGTTTGTTAGCATCGAACGATAGCGATCGCCATTCACCGTAACGTTGCGTCCAACAGCATCTTTGAAAAAATACGGTCCAATGATTCCACCAGCGTACAAACCACACCAAACAGTGCATTTTTCGGGATGCATGGGCAGTTCTTGAACGGCTTCTGGTTGCTCTTCACCCCAAATGCGGCAATTTTGCTTATTTACGTAGCCATTCAACCAGAAATGAGCCTCATCGCTGAACAAAATTTGTCGATAAAAAAGCGGATTTTCTGCCAACTTTTCTAGGGCCCATTCACTGAAAATTCGACGTTGTGGCAGATCGTTCGGCTTCAGTTCTTGCACGAGCTGTATTTTATACGGTTTTACACCAAGATCTTTGCGTAAAATCTTCCATGTGGTCGAATAACACAAACCCAATTGCTGCGAACGGCGACGAATCGACATTTCACGGTCTTCAGCCACACTCTCAGAAACAGACGCAATATTCTCTTCTGTACGCACTGTACGCATTCGTGTGGTTGGTTTAATGTCCAATAAAGTAAACTGAGTGCGAAACTTGGTCACAATCGCATTAATTGTTTGCTCACTTGGTCGATTATGTAGACCATAAATCGGACGTAAAGCGCGAAACACATTTCGAACCGAACACTGATTTTGGTAATAAAATTCAATGATTTGCAAGCGTTGCTCGTTAGTAAGTCTATTCATGATGAAATGTCAAAGCATACTGAGCATCTTTCTCTTTGACACCATGTCTGAAATCCCACGTGATCTGTCAAATACTAATGCATGAAAATCCTAACCTCAAAAAAATCACCCGATATAAGAGTGTACAGCTGCTAGCGTATGCCGATGATATTGATATCATCGGCCTCAACACCCGCGCCGTTACTTCTGTTTTCTCCAGGCTGGACAAGGAAGCACAGAAAATGGGTCTGGCAGTGAACGAGGGCAAGACGAAATATCTCCTGTCATCAGACAAACAGTCGTCACTGTTGACAGTCATAACTTTGAAGTTGTAGATAATTTCGTCTATTTAGGAACCGGTATTAACACCACCAACAGTGTCAGCCTGGAAATCCAACGCAGGATTGCTCTTGCCAGCAGGTGCTACTTCGGACTGAGTAGGAAATTGAAAAGTAAAGTCCTCTCTCGACGAACAAAAGCCAAACTCTATAAGTCGCTCATAATTCCCGTCCTTCTATATGGTGCAGAGGCTTGGACGATGTCAACAACTGATGAGTCGACGTTGCGAGTTTTCGAGAGAAAAGTTCTGCGGAAGATTTATGGTTCTTTACGCGTTGGCCACGGCGAATCGAATGCGATATTCGATATGGAACGATGAGCTGTACGAGATATACGACGACATTGATATAGTTCAGCGAATTAAAAGACAGCGGCTACGCTGGCTAGGTCATGTTGTCCGGATGGATGAAAACACTCCAGCTCTGAAAGTATTCGACGCTGTACACGCCGGGGGAAGCAGAGGAAGAGGAAGACCTCGACTCCGTTGGAAGGACCAAGTGGAGAAGGACCTGGCTTCGCTTGGAATACCCAATTGGCGCCCCGTAGCGAAAAGAAGAAACGACTGGCGCGCTGTTGTTAACTCGGCTATAATCGCGTAAGCGGTGTCTAAGCCAATTAAGAAGAAGAAGAAGAAGTTCGTATCAGCAGAAAAGTGATGCAAACTCATGCTTCAATGATTGAAATGATCGATAGAGTTTGGTTTGTATATCATCCTCTAAACACTGATTTACTAGTGCACTTTTGTTCTATTTCAAATACAAATGTTTGTATATACATGTATGTATGTATATATGTACATATGTACAACAAATGTATGTATAAGTTAAGAAATTTTATGTTAATTTCTTTTAAAAAAAATTTTATTTATTACTTGTTCGTTTCATTACAGAGCTAAGACTAAAACCTTAAAAATTAATTTACTTAAAAGCTAAGCTAAGTTGCACTGGCCAACTGCTGACTTGATGTTGTTGCCGATTCTCCGAATTGGTTTATTTGGGTTGCGCGTGTTGGATTTCCGCTTCACACCGAAAAATGAGCTTTTATGCTGATGAAAGCGCCTGGCTTTTGCTGTGGGAAATATTGTGGAACTAAATATGCATTTCCGCTATGCTTTACTCATTATTGCTGATTACGCGTTATTACTTTTATTTAGTAATTGTTAACATTTGCCATGTTAACACTTCCCCTCTTAAAAGCGATCGTCCCGAGAGCCTATCAAAAATAGGGGAGGTTGTTAAAATTGATGTAAGTATTTTGATCATTGGAAAGATCTCCTTAAGATCGATATTCACTGGGGGCATCTGGTTAAGGTCCAGGCTTGAAGATATGATTATTCTGTTTTGGTGCTTTCTCCAGAATTTTCGAAAAAATATTATACCGAGAATGATAGTTGCGACGGCTCCAAGTGAAAGGGAGCTATTGGATATCGTTGCTGTCTTCAGAAGATTTATTCTTCGTATGTTATCAATGTGAAACTCCTTTAAGGCCTGGAGAGAAAGTAATTCAATTCGATTTCTTTCGATTGGTGCTGGTTGCAGGGCTGCTGGGATTGCCGGCGGTGGAACCAAATCGTAATTAATTTAAAATTGATGATTTATTTTTAACGTTGAGTTATGAAAATTAATAAGGTGTGTCCCTGATAAATTCTTCTGCATTCCGTCAGCATCTATTACCCCTTGAAAGCGATTAAGTAATATGGTGCCGGGTTTTACTTCTTCGATTTGTTGGATATGTTGGCCGTTTGTTAAAGTGCAAGATGAATTTAGGCTATTTACTACTCTAGGTATACAACTTCTATTACTTATATTTACTAGTTGAGTTTGCTTACAAATCTCAATTTTCTTATAATTATTACATACTTCTTTAATTCCATAGGTATCTTTTGTACCCTTTAATATTTTATCAAATTCGACATTAATTATAATTTTGTTTTGCTTAACAACTGGTCTTATAATCATTTTTTGAAAATTTTCCTTAATAGTTAATGGTATTTTTACCAAGTAAAATATTGTCATATTTTGACTAATTACATTTATATTTGATATTTCTAGTGCTTCTTTAGCATTTTTGAAAGGTATTTCGCCATTTTATAAATTTTCTAACGCAATTTCGATTTCATTTTTATTTAACAATAATGTATTTAAAATGTCTTTCTTTGCCCACTGTATGGCGTATTTAATGTAATGAAAGTATCTTTCCTTATGTTATTAAGAAAGTTATTTACTATCATGCTAATGTTATTAATTTTTTCGTTAAAAATATTGTTAATTAGTACTTGTTTATTATTATTATTATCAATATCATTAAGATTTTTGGTTATTACATCCAGATCGTCGTGATCGGGGCTTCCGGCTACGAATTTCCAAGCCGTTCCTAAACTATTTATGGATCTTTTCTGTCTCTTTCGACAGGTTTTATTGTATCTAAAATTTGAAGAGATTGGGTTAATTCGTGTTTTAGGATGGGATAAAGGATTGTGTCCTTGGGTATGTCCGAAGAGGTAAATCTGTACATGTCCGTCAGAAATTGTTCGTACTTGTTGAGATCGATTATGTGTATTAGCCTGAAGCCTTCATTCTGGATTTTTAATAGTCCGTCATTTATCGTAACTATTTGTGCAGTGGAGTAGTCATAAAAGTCTGGAAACAAAAATTTTAGTTTTGATTTTTTATATTGCGTTTATGAACTACTTTTCCTGATTCTGTCAAAACGGTGGAATTTTTGTCTTCCTTTACTATTTCTTTTCTAAATTTTGGAGATATTTTGGTTCCTAGTCGTTTGTTTATCCTAACGTAACGTAAACTTCGCTCTGCTTTTAAACAGCGCATTATTTCTGTGAGGGTCGAGTGAAATCGCTCTACTTGACAATTTACGGAACTTGCATAAGGTGGTGTTCTAAAAATTTGTATATTTAGGGTATCTTCCAATAAAAATCGAATGGAAGCTGAATTCAAAGACGTTTCATTGTCTATAACTACCGTTTCTGGTACGCCAAATTGAAACAGTAGTTCGCGGAGAGGTTGCTTAACGTGTTCTACGGCTCTGGAGCGAAGGATTTTGGTTTGGGCATACTTTAAAAATTTGTCTATGGCTGTAAGGACGAAATTTCGTACAGTTATGTAAATATCAATATGTAAGATTTGTCCTGGAAACTGTGGAATAGAGGTTTCTCCAAGTTTTGGTTTGGTAGGGTGGCGGTCGTACTTATTTTCTTTGCAAACTGAGCATTGCTGAATAATTCTTTTTATTGTTTTGGTCATGGAGGGAAAATAGTAATTTTCTAAAATTTGAGGTTTGTTTTCACGAGAATTCCTATGTGCTCTTTTATGGGTATTTATGATTATTTCTTCTTGTTGCTGTTCGTCTGTCACATCCTGGACTTGGAGTTGAGAAAACCTGGTTTTATAGTTACTAAAGTGGATCGGGTATATTTCTTGAAATTTACCCATAGTTCTTTCGTCGGTTTTGATGCAATTTATTATGGAGGGGTTTAGGTACCTTTTTAGGAGATTTATTAATGTTTCTGAGTTATATTCCGGTTCTTCAATGACGTGTCTATGGTATGTGGGAAATACTATCTTGAATTGATAGGTAGAAATTGGGCCTGAATTTAGGAAGATTTGGTTTTTAAAAACGTTAATTGGGGATTCTACATTCCAAATTAAGTTATCGGATGAGCTCTCGTCACTATGCTGGGTTACTGACAAGGCGTTAATTGGTTCGGGAGGCGTTCTGATTTCTCCTATGACTTTAGTGGTATAGGTAAGTTTATCGTTTGGTTCCGTAAAGAGATTAGAAAAATTTTCGACTAAATTATTAATTTCCTTCTGATGTTTTTGTGGCAAGTTATCTTCCTTAATATCTATTTTGTTAACAGATCTTGAAGCTAGCTGCTTGATTTTAATTTTGGTATTGCCTTCTAACTCCATGAAGTTATTCTTTACGTGGATGACTGCGTCAAGCTCTTTAAGGCTATCATTCCCAATAATGCCATGGAATGATGTCAGAGTTGGGAAGAGGTAGAATTTCAGTTTTTTATAATTATTATTATATTATTATTATTAATTTATACAAAGAATAATATAATTACAATTTATATATATAGCACTAGCGGTTAAGCCATCAGCTTAATTTCAGTCTTTTGTCTGAGTTAAATAGGTTTAGAAAGGTATGCTTCCCGGGCGCAACGTCTTGGGGGCGGAAAAACGATCTTCGCTGTTAATATTCAGAAAAATACTTCAAGAATTTTTTTTTACAAATTTGTTATAACAGATAAAGAGTTGTACACTACCAATGTAATAATCTGAATAACAATGAAAAATATTAAGTTTTACTCGAATACTCTTCAGTCTTTGAATTTGTCTTATATCTTTCTTAAAAATAGTGATAGAACTTAAAGATTCACTTTTCTAGCTTTGATCGCTGTAAAATCACATATCATATCATTGTAATTTAAAGTTGAAGCAGTTTCACGTTCTATTGAGAGAATTGCAAGATTGGTCAGGCTACTCTGACTCATGGTCGATCTCAAGTAAGATTTGATCAATTTCAGTTTGCTAAAAGATCTTTCTGAAGATGCAACTGATACAGGTATAGTGACTAGTATTCTTAAAGCTAACGTCTTGTAGGCTTCCAGTCGCATTGAAGAAATGTATAATAGAACTTTTTCTGGCGAAAATCCAATTTGTTCTTCGTTTTTCTCCGCTCTCTTTAATAAAAGTAGGACGTCTTGGATGTCACTGTATAAATCTTCGTTATCCAAGTCATCTGGATAGGATTCGGCAAGTTGCTGGCTTTTTTCTTTAATTTTCGGCGAGTTTGTCATTGTATGAGTCTCTGATTAGTTCCATAATTTGTTCAAAATCACAAAGAAAACCAAAACGGTCATTAAGCTTTTCCAAACTTGTGGAAAGCGTGGATTCGTTTTTTGAATAATTTTTTTTCCATTTTCAAGAAACATTTGTAACAAGCCTCGTGTACAGACAAAAAATTTCATAGTTTCTTTAACCGAACATATTTTGAGAAACCAACGGTAGTTCATCCTCGTATCGATTATTACGCCTAAGTATTTTAGGAATGACTGTGACGTTATTTTATGCCCGTCAATATCCAAGGTGACGACTTCCACTTTCTTCCTGCTAGATATGACCACTGCTTCAGTTCTTTGTCCTGCCAGTTGAAGCATCGCTGCTGTTAGCCATCTCTTTATTTTTTGTGCAATATTGCTGCATAAGTCTTCGATTTGGTGCAGTTCTTTTGCCACGATTGTCACCGCTATATCATCCGCATACCCCATTATTTCCACCTCTTCCGGTGTTGGAAGACGAAGGATTCCATCATAGAGGATGTTCCATAGGAGTGGGCCTAGCACCGATCCTTGTGGTACTCCACCAGTAACTGCATACCACTTTACCCCTTCATCCGTATCATACAACAGTACTCGGTTCAAGAGGTAGCTACTTATGATACGCAGAAAGAACGTTGGCGTTTTAAGAGCCTCTAGTGCTTTCATTATGTGGGCCCAATTAGCGGAGTTGAATGCATTTTTTATGTCCGGCGGCACAACGGCACAATATTTTTTGGAACCGTACATCCACCTAGTTCCCTCGATGGCTTTGTCTGCAATTTCGGTAACTTTTTTGATTGCGTCAATTCCGTTCCGTTCGAGGATTTTACCTATAGTATCGATCATACAGGGGGGCCTGTATGAACTTGGGTCCCCTGGTGGCTTGTTTGGTTTGGGTAGCAGAACTAAACGCTGCATTATCCATTTATTCGGGAAAATTCCATCCCTCAGGCACTTATTGAAGAAGTCCGTACAATATTTGGGTTTGACTTTGATGGCAGTTTTTAAAGTCCTATTGGGAATGCCATCCAAACCAGGTGCTTTTGCGTTACCAAAACGGTCCGAAGCTTTTACGACTTCATTGTCATCCACTGGCAGAAAAACTGGAGGTTCTAAGCTATCTATGTCTACTGTTTGCGTTTGTTGTTTTGGAAACAGAGTCTTTACTATCTCCTTAAGTAGTATAGGGCAGGTCGGCATTTGTCCTTTGTCACCTCTAATCTTTGTCATTACCGCTTTGTACGCTCCATCCCATGGATTTTCTTCCGCTTTATCGCAGAGTTCTTTAAAGCACGCAGCTTTGCTTTTCGTGATTGCTGCTCTAAGTTCTTTCCGTCTTGCTTTAAACGTTTCTCGTAGTCGCTCAATTCCAGGGTTCCTCTACTTCTTTGGTATCTCCGCCGGATTTTGTTGCAGTCACTTCTTAAAACAGCAATTTCACCATTCCACTAATATACTGGCTTTCGGCTGTGGTTGTATTTTTTCTTTACCATAGCAGCATCGCAAGCTCTGCTAACATGGTCACTCAAGAATTTTGCTTGTTTATTCGCGTCGTTTGAGCTGCTTAATTTTTCGTCCATCAATATTTTAAATAAATCTTCATTCAGATTGATTCGTCTTTCCATTCTCTACTTTGGGCTTTTCTTGGCCACCCAGTTCTCTTTTCGCGTTTATTACTATTGCAAGTGTCTATTATTATCGCTTGGTGGTCACTAAGTGTGTATACATATATTACATATTTGCCACTTCGTCTTTCCTGATAGGGATCTTCTCTCAAACGCAATGTCGATTATGGAACCATATCCATTTTTTTCAAATGTATTCTGGGTTCCCGTGTTTAGCAGCATCACATCAAGTACCGAGAATCCTTTGAGCAAGGCATTCCCACGTTGATTTGTTTTTCTGCTTCCCCATTCCAAGGCCCAGGCGTTGAAATCTCCTGCAATTAGATTCAGAGTTGCTGTTTGGGCATCTATAACAAGTTCGTCAAGAATTTTTTCGTACACTTCCAGCGATAATCTTGGTGGCAAGTAGCAACTATAGATGTGGGTACCACAAACTTTTGCTCTGGCATAGAACGATCGGCTAGTCAGTGGTCTTTCTTGCACCGCCTTATCGCCGCAGACCCATATTGCCACTTTACCTGTGCAATCTGAGACCCATGTTCCTGCCTTTAGACTTTTGTATTGCTCGCATATTATTGCAACATCTATTTTCTTTTCGTACACTGTTTGTTTTAGCAGTTCCTGCGCTGCTTCGCAATGGTTTAAATTTACTTGGAGGATTCTCATTTCCTATTGCTGCTTGCTGCTAGGTAAACTGGGCATCTTTTACTGCCGATTTGATGGTTGGTATTCGGCCTTCCATTGATTTTGCAGGACACACAAAATGGTTCCTTCACACATGCTTTAGCAAAATATCCCTTTTCTCCACACTTCATGCAGCATTTGCTTCTGTCTTCTGGGTTTGTGCACTTGCCTGCTATGTGGCCATATTCGAGGCATCTGTAGCATTTTTTAAAGTTCGCAGTTTCCCGTATTCTGCACACGACCCAGCCAATCTTGATTTTTCCTGAGTTCAGTAGACGCCTTGCCTCCTTCTCTGGGAGGCTTAGGACTGCTGTTTGTGTTCCTGCATACGCTTTTCTAATATTTCTAATAGAACTCTTCTCCACATTGAGTTCTTTTAGCTGTGACCGAATTGCTTGAACTACATCGTCCTTTGTAGTAACATCGTCTAAGTCCCGAATTTCTATTAGTTTCTCGTGCGTTAAAACTCTAATTTTCACCTTGTTGCCTAGAACTTTGCAAATTTCTTCCTTGTATCCAGCCAGCTCCAGCAAGATCTCTCCTTTGGTTGTTTTTTTTTTGATACGCGACACGTTTTCGTCCAAATTTTGGAGAGTTTCTTCTTTTTTAACCGCTTGTAATATCTCGCTGTAAGACATGTCTCCAGTTTTCGTGATCACCAGCGCATCCGGTTTCGGAGGGGGCCTGCGATTAACTTTCTTCTGCTCTTTGATGGCTTTCCTCCCTTTGTTTTTGACTGTCATCCAGCTTCCATCCTTTGGCGTTTCTTTTATTTTTTCAACGGAGGGGCCCATCTCTATTTTGCCTTCCATTCCGTTTTTCACCGTCTCCAATTGATCGGATGTCTTGCTCATTTTTGGTGGCGTTCTCCGATTGGCATTATTTTCTTCCCGCAATCTTTTGGGTGTTGCTTCTGTCACGCTTTTAGCAAGGTTAGCTGCTCGATCTGCTTTTCTAGAGCTTACATTTTGCTCTTGTGCACATGAATGCAGCCTCGAAATGGCACTTATAAGCTCCCGCATGCCATTGTTTATGGAACGTTGAGGTGGACGCATCAAACTTATGAGTTTACTGATGCTGTCCCCTAGCTCTGCCATATAGTCCCTACCCGCTTGCTCAGTTTTTACTGGAGGCGTACTACCTATTTGTAGCGAGGGCGGCGACGATCGTGCCCGTACAGGCCTTTCCATGGAAAGAACGTTTTCTGGCGCTCGAGCTAACTTTGATCCTCGCTTAGATAATAGACCCCTATATTATTGCGCTATCAACCATACTTGTAGCATTATCTGATACGCTGGCCAAGTGGGCCACCACCGTATCATTGCAGTCGTTGGATATCGACGGCCGGGAGCCTGCTTGCTCACCCGCTACAACCGCCGGCACTGGGCTTTTTACACCCTGCACCGTAACTTTACTCAGTTTAGCACTCGCAGACATGTTTTGTTGTTCCGGGATCCTACCCGTACCATTTTATACCTACTGGGAGGTGATTTGCTCAGCCGTTCCTAACCTGGAGACAGACGCTGCCCAGTAAGCCGCTCAATCTGAGTCAGACGCTTCCGGGATTTTTGTTGGTTTGACACTTATTTATGGGCGGTGTCAATTCGCTCCATTACAGAGACTTCGTCAGGCAGATGTAGCTTTTTAGGCTACACCCTCCACCTCTGCTGCTTTGGTCGGCGACTGCTTATTGAATATTCGCAGCTAACCTTCATTACTGCAGGCCCTTCAACTATCCGCCACGTGCTGACCCCCACAGTAGCCCAAGTTAGCCCTGTGTACACACATGTATGTCGTTTTTTTTGTTTTTTTTTTTAGAGGAGTAGGAGGAAGCATCGAAAGCCGAAGTGCGGGACTTTAACCCGCTAAACCTACCTAGTGCTGTTTCTAACTTTTGCCTTATTTTTTGAAACCGAGAACAATAGAAAAACACGTGTTCAGAGTCTTCTATTGACTCCGTACACATCGAACAATACGGACTGATGTCATTTTGAAATTTATATAGGTAGCCTCTAAAGCACCCATGCCCACTTAATATTTGGGTGAGGTGGAAATCCAGGTCCCCATGTTGTCTACTTATCCACGTGTGGATGTCAGGTATGAGTCTGTGGGTCCACCGTCCTTTAGTTGAGGTTTGCCACCGTTGCTGCCATAGAGTTATGCTCTTATTTCTCTCTTCTCTCTTTTGGGTTTCTGTAATTGGCGCTGATAGTTCATATAGTCTCGCGAACTCGTCTCCCATGTATGTCGTGTATGGCGCTGTGTGCACACGAAATCTCATTTCTTTAATGTCGCCGAATAGGAAAGACCGCGAACGAACAATTTTCCGCTTGCCTGTCGCACATGTTCACTGTGTGAAGAACGAACGCAAAAGGAATTTGTATGTCGTGTATGCCGAAACGAGTTCATACAGATCAAACGCACATGTGTGTCGTGTATTGCCCCTTTAATGCGAACATTCATAAGCCAACCATGTATAATCTTATCGCTAGTGGTTCAAAGTTGTTCTCTATCGCTGATTTGAAGACAAACAGTTATATTCGTGCACATGAATCGAACTGACAGAATCAGACATAGTAACGGATCAATACCCAATTCTCTGATATGTATGTCAATAGCCCTCATATACTTACACCCCTATTCTGTGCACTTGACAAATTAATAAAATATTTTGGTATTCTGTGCCAATCTTGATAAAAATAAAAGCTTCAATTCGCAAAGCTTTTCCCCACACGTGTAGTGAACAAAATAATGTAAACAGAAACACCTGATTTCTATTCAAATTATCAGCCCTATTCTGAAAAAACCTCTCAACTGAGTTGAGAGGAAAAATTTGAGAGATTTCTTATGAGGCATATTTTGTGAGGCTATTCTTGCTCAAACCTCATAAGAAAAAAGCTTAAAAAAGTCACCACGTGAGGTAAAAAGCTTTTAGCTGTCAAACAGCTGTTTTAAGAAAAATAAGCAAAAAAAAAAGTACACAGCAATGGATAATCAGCATATGTAAGTATTTTTGCAAATTGTATATATATATATACATATATCCAAAAATTTCATATATTCCTAGGTGTACAAAAACGGAAAGGACAACTCAGGAGCAGCTGCAACATTACATAATGTTTTGCAAGCAGCATCCTGAGTTGCAACGGGGGAAGCTAACTCCGACCAACCCTCAAGGGCTGCAAATACTTTGGTCGGGGTTAGCAGATAATTTAAATGCCTTAAGAGGTCCAACTCGGTCGGCAGCCAAGTGGAGGGAGGTAAGTTAATAAATGCTTGTGTATGTTTCACATTATCAAAATATGTTTCCATAGTCATTGATGCATTGGAAACATCAGTTGCGATCGCGAGCGCGCAAGCTGAAGGCACATGCGCAATCGACTGGTGGAGGCCCTCCGATAAATGGAATGAGCGAATTCGAGGAGCAAGCAATTTCAACTTTTGGAGCAGCAGCGGTGGATGGATTTCCGGGTGTTGCGACTTTGGGTCACCAGGTAATATTTTAATTTAATATTTGTCGGACTATATATGAGGCAATAATTGGTCCGTTTTATACTTACAGGTTTGGCCGTTGTATTTAAATACAGTCACATCGCCTGCTCCAGCGCCAACACCAACAGTCGATTTCAAATATAATAATATAGTGTCTTTTATATTTTAGCAGTCCCCGACTCACAGGTTACATGACCCAAATAGTTGTTTCCTGGTTCCGATGTTTTTTCTTATTCACAGTTGAAACTATATCGACACCGCCTATCATCATTTTTCTGGTTGATCTTTGGTCGAGTAAGAAACTTACTTCCTCCTTGGCAACATGACACCCTTTTAAAAAGCAATAATTCCTGATATCTTTGCACTTGCAGCTGCAGATATTAAATAATCTATGGGACTCTGTTATATATGTTCTAATATTTTCTTGGTATTTAATGTTGGCCGTCAACTTGATAGGGTTTCATTAAGCTCCTGTATATGTCGTGGTCGGAACGAATCAATTGTAAAATTCTTTTTACATACAGTTGACAGTGAAGATTTTCGCCATATTTTTAGAACTTCACCCCCTGATCTTTCAGATATTTCAAGAATTGTTGGCTCCATTGTTGTTTTATCGGGCTTAAATTCATGTTTTATGAACAGATAACATTTCATCAGATCAATTTACGTACGTAAGTGAGAAACATGTAACTTCTCCGGCAAATCAGAGACAGGACACCTCGTCGTTTGTCGTGCTTTAACTAGAGACATATTTCTACAATAAAGGCAAGTAATAAGTACTAATTATAGTTATAAGCTAAGCTACAAGCATCAAATATTCGTGAAAAATACGATTTACAGTAAATATTCCGACTCCAGCTATAAAATTTGATGTAACAAATAAATGAAAGTTGAACAAGTGAGCTGCGGTAAGCGCGCGACTAAAGAGTATAGGTATCAACTTAAGTTTTTTTACTTTTTTTTAAATCAAACCAATTTATTCAACTTCAAACTTAAGACTGTACAGAATTGACAGATCGCTGTCAGTTGCTTACTTAAATCTACCGTTATTTGGATATTGTCGGCCTGGTATTGTGGAAAGTGAGTGCCTGGGAAAATTAGCATAACATATAGAATGGGGGAAGTTTTGGAGTGTGAAATTAGGAATGTGAAATTAAAGTGCGGAACGTAGCTATGTTATTATAATATGGTTAGATAGTTGTATATATGTTTTAAGAGCATTAATTTATATCTTACTCTGACATAGCATCTCTTCGAACATGAAATAACGTTTATAAAATGTTTGCGAATTTATGAGTATTTGGGTTAAATTTTCAAAATTTCAAGTCGATGGGGGCACCTCTAAACATAGCATGAGATTTCTGATTTTTCTTGTGTTTAATATTTACCTAAAACAGCAACTTTCTTTATACCGAAACAGAAATCAAAAATTAATAAAATCGCTCCACCTTAATGTATATACCCGGATTGGACTACAATCTCGCACGTCACTTCATTTGATCGCCGTTGGTCTTGCGTATCACCGATTTTAGATATAGCGAATGTATTTGTGTTTCCCTCACGTATCTAACTGTACAACACGAACAATTTCGCCTGAATTTAATTCATTCTTAACTTCAATGTGCCTCTTTTTAAATAAAGGTATTAAAGTGAGTGAATTATTAAAACAGTGGCTATACAATTATTCACGGTCCTTCGAGTCTCACAGATAGGCACTAGTGGAAAAACAAAAACTACAATAAACACATAAATATATACTTGTGCGGTGAAAAAAAAGTTTGCAGTGAAAGAAAAAAAATACAGTGCAAAATCAGCAGAAGGTGCAGTGCAGTACATTTAAAATAATATACATACATAAAGTGGAGAGAAAAGGTGAAGTGACAACAAAACGAACAATTTAAACAAAGAAAACAGCAACAAACAAAGCCGCGTAACCTAAACACAAAACACAAATTAACTAATTAAACGGGCGCGCGGATTTAAACCATTAAGGAGGGACCCTGCTTAAGAGGCTTCAAAAAATCGATATTTTTGAGGATTTTTTTGTGAGAGAAAGAAATAATTTATTAATGCGAATTTTCTAGGGTTTATAGTTATATATTTAAACATCATCCGATAATTTTTTGGATACGAAATCTTTTATATTCTGACTTTGGGAAGCAATTGTCCGATGCATTTCGCATGTGCATTTGTCGGACGGCGGGCAGAATGCAGATCTCAATTTCTATCGGAAACAAAAAATTCAAAGAGATTCATATTTTTTAATAACTTATATTCTACTTATTTCCCTTCTAGCTTCGACACTATTTCGAATTCCCATCTATAACTTTGGGGACATATTCTTAGTTAATTTCTAAAAAGATTTAAGCAAAAAAAATCGGTTTTTTGAAGCTTCTAAAGAAGGCTCCCCCTTAATACAATAACAAACAACATTGCAAGGCATGTCAGCTGGAAACGTTTCGGAGAGGAACACAGGAGTTTTACCAAATGCACATATACAAGGTGCAACTTTTTGAATCTAGCGCCTCCTGGTGGCGCCATCTATATGTCGACTGCTGTGTTAGAATCTTCTATCTTTATCGATTGTCCTGTGTGAATTTCATGGCATTTCATTGATTGGAAGTGAAGTTATTGCGTTTTTATTGTGAGAGTATGCTTGTGTTATCGGTACGAAAATGAGCTTCGAACCAAGAGCCAACATTAAATTTTGTTTTAAAATTGGTAAAAATTTTACCGAAACGTTTCAATTGATGAAACCAAGTTTGTGGCGATGATTGCCTATTCCGTAGCAGAATGCACGAGTGGTTTCAACGTTTTCAAAGTCGTCGTGAAGACATAAATGACGATCAACATGTGGGCCTATCAAAATATGTGATCATCAGAAATTCCATCGAAACTGTGCGTGAATTCATGAAAAGTCCGCCGAAATCATTATAGAAATTCACGGAAATGGAATCGAACATCTCCAAAACATCGATTTATCGCATTTTGACCAAACATTGGGGCTTACAAAAGGTGTGTGCACGGTTTGTTCCTACAACATCCAACGCTACAACATATACATATATGTATGTATATACTAGGATTAGGCTACAATCTCGCACTTCACTTCGTTTGGTCGCCGTTGATCTTGCGTATCACCGATTTTAGATATAGCGAATGTATTTGTATTTTTCTCACATATGTAATTGAAAAACACGAACAATTTCGTCTACGAATTAAATGAATTCTTAAATGTGCATTTTTGTTAAATAAAGGTATTAAAGTGAGTAAATTATTAAAACAGTGGCTATACAATTATTTACACCTTTTTAAAACGTCTTCCTGAGCTGCAGCTAAAAATTACCTAAGGCTTTCTAAAGCTTCTTCTGAGTTCTCGTGAAAAGCTTAGCATCCAGCTCTCAAGAAATGTAAAAACTTCATATAAAAAAACGCTTAAGAAATGGTCAAGAAATTTCCTGCGGTAAATTTTCTTGTGCTAGTATGCAGCTCTAAAGAAATCTAGTACTAATTTTTAATACATTTTTTCAATAAAATGCGAATATGGCAAACCTGGTTTTGCGAAGAAAAGTTGGTACGCAGCTCACAAGTAATTGCTCAAGAAAAAAAATATATTATTTCTCAAGTAATTGCTCAAGAAAAAAAATATATTATTTCTCAAGTAATTTTGACAGCTGGTTACGCATTGTGAATGATCTACATTAGAAAAGCAAGAGAGAATAAACAAAGAAAACAAACTTTGTGCGTAATATGTATGTGTGTATGTGTACGGTAACATAAGTATTTTCATTGAGATTTAAGAAATGTTGTTGATGATTGGTAGGTTTATACAACATTTCAAAATGGAATATACTTCATAATAATGATTTCAACTAATTTAGGATGAATTTGACGATTACTTCGAATTACCTTCTAGAAACAATTGTTGATTTGATGTTTCTTCGCAAAACCAGGTTTGCCATATTCACATTTTACTGAAAAAAAAAATCAAAAAATAGTACTAGATTTCTTGAGAGCTGCGTACTACCACAAGTAAATTTATCGCAAGAAAGTTTCTTGACCGTTTCTTAAGCGTTTTTTTATATGAAGTTTTTACGTTTCTTGAGAGCTGCGTACTAAGCTGAAACATGAAATCAACATTTGTTACTTGAAGGAAATTCAAAGTAAACGTTAAATTCATCCTAAAGGTTGGTACGCAGCTCTCAAGTAATTGCTGAAGAAAAAAAAATACATTATTTCTCAAGTAATTTTGACAGCTGGTTACGCATTGTTAATGATCTACATTAACAGAGTATGAGAGAATAAACATAGAAAACAAACTTTGTGCGTAATATGTATGTGTGTATGTGTATGGTAACATAAATATTTTCATTGAGATTTGAGAAATGTTGTTGATGATTGGTAGGTTTTATACAACATTTCAAAATGAAATATACTTCATAATAATGATTTCAACTAATTTAGGATGAATTTGACGATTACTTCGAATTTCCTTCAAGAAACAATTGTTGAATTGATGTTTCTTAACAAAACCAAGTTTGCCATATTCACATTTTACTGAAAAAAAGTATCAAAAATTAGTACTAGATTTCTTGAGAGCTGCGTACTAGCACAAGTAAATTTATCGCAGGAAAGTTTCTTGATCGTTTCTTAAGCGTTTTTTATATGAAGTTTTTACGTTTCTTGAGAGCTGCGTACTAAGCTTAAATTAGTTAAAATTATTATTATGAAGTATAGTTCATTTTGAAATTATGTATAGAACCTACCAATCTTCATCGACATTCCTTAAATCGCGATGAAAATATTTATGTTACTATACGCATGCATGCATACATATTACACACAAAACTTGTTTATTCTCTCTTGCTCTTTTAATGTGGATCATTCACAATGCGTAACCAGCTATCAAAATTACTTGAAGAAATAACGTATTATTTTTCTTGAGCAATTACTTGAGAGCTGGATACGAACCTAAACATATCAATTGGCTTAGCATTAATTGTTGTTTTATATACAAAAATAGACCATGTAACTTCAGCAAACCCACAGACAACTATGTAAATAAAATACTTGGAACATCAGATTTAGATTCAAATAGACATTTATTTATTCACTGTTCACGTCTGCACACGCTCGCCTCCTACGAAAGACTTAAAACTAACGACAGATGCCGATCGCGGCATACCAGGCAATTACACACACATATGCATATATACACATATATGTTTATTCTCTCCAGTTTTCATCATTGGAGACTTTTGCCTATTTCTTCTTACATTATAGATTTACAGTGGTTATGTTTAACACACCTCCTCAAAAGTTTCAATGAAAAAAAAATTTAAATGTTATTCAAGAGTTACAAAATTTCTTATACGACGAGCATGTGCTTTCTGGGGAGATACAATTATTCATGGTCCAGCATTTGCTGCAAAGGATTAGGGAAACCCAGTAAAACCTAATCAGACCATTCAAAATTAGTAATACTAATAATTATGCATAATAATATAAATTCATATACTAAGTTTAACATATTTTATATTCAAAAGCAAAATTAAGTTCATTAAAGTTCAAAAATCTTAAGTTAAATTAATTTTAACATATTATATCTTCAAAAAAAAATTAAATTCATTAAAGTTTTTAAAGATCCAAAGCTAAATATATTTTATATTGAAAAATTTATGAATTGTTCAGAATATCCATGTTGTGAAAATTAAGTTTATTCATTAAGTCCCAGTTGCTGCCGTAGTTGAATGAATCTGGCTGTAGGTAATGGTTTTGTCAGGACATCAGCCAACTGCATTTCTGTAGGGATATACTCAAGAGATATAAGTTTACATTGGATTTGCTCTCTAGTAAAATGGTATTTTATATCTATATGCTTTGTTCGTTTATGGCAAGTTGGATTATTGGCTATGCTTATGCATCCTTGGTTGTCTTCATAAATATTTATTGGCTTATCCAATTTAAGTTTAATTTCAGAGATTAACGACTTCAACCATAATGCCTCTCTCACACTTTCAAATAATGCCATATATTCTGCTTCTGTCGAAGAAGCTGCTACTGATCTTTGTTTCATTGTACACCAACTAATCAAACAACTCTCAAACATTTTAAATAGAAAGCCAGTTGTACTTTTTCTATCTGTTTCACTTCCTGCCCAATCAGAATCTGCATATCCAATAATAATATTTTCGTAATTAAGATTTCTCTTAAAGGTTAATTTTAAATCAACCGTACCCTTTAGGTACCTCAGAACTCTTTTTAGGCATTGCCATAGTTCCTTATTATTATTGTTTGTATAGCGACTCAGTATGCTTATTGATGCACTTAAGTCTGGACGTGTACATAACATTATGTACATTAAGCAACCAATCACGTTTCGACATGGTGCATCCATCAATTCATCTGATGCTAAATTTTCATAGTTTATTTTGCTGGGAAGTGGTGTACTGACAGGTTTACAATCTTGCATATTAAATTTACTTAACACATTATTTATATAAGCTGATTGACTCATATACATTTGATCTTCTGTTCTCTCTATTTTTATTCCTATAAAATATCGAATATCTAACAAGTCAATCATTTTGAATTTACTCATTAAATATGATTTAAATTTAGACATTGTAACAATATTTTCAGTAACTATTATAACATCATCAACATATAATAATACATAGATATTTTTAGAAATATCTTTTTTGTCTTTATGTAAATACAACGATCGACTCCTGTATTTACAAATCCTACTTCTTTTAAAGAATCCTCAAACATTTGAAACCAGCACCTAGCTGCTTGTTTAAGACCATAAATAGCTTTATTTAATTTACAGACTGTATTATCATTATGTACTAACCCTTCAGGAACTCTCATATAAATTTCTTCTTTTAAAATTCCATTTAAAAATGCTGTTTTTACATCCATATGATGCATTTTTAAACCATATTGGTTTCAAAGCGCTAGCATTAAGCGAAAACTAGATATTCGTGCAACAGGTGCAAATGTTTCATCATAATCTGTTAAGTATTCTTGGGTAAAGCCTCGTGCTACAAGTCTAGCTTTGTACCTAATCTTGTTTTATTGTAAACACCCACTTGCAATCAACAATATTTTTGTTATCGGGTTTTGTTACTAATGACCAAGTATTATTTTCAGAATGTGATTGCAATTCATCTTGAATTGCTTTTTCCCAATAAACTCGATCACTTCGATGTTTTACTTTTTCATAACTAGTTGGAATACTATTGAAACATGTGTGAGCATTCATTAGGCATTTTTCTAATAATCTATATGACAATTTAGGTTTATCTTTTAATCTTTCACTTCTTCTGATTACGTCAGAATGTTGCGAGTTATCTCCAGTATTTATAACTGGATCGGCATTATCTAGATTTGTGGAATTTTCACTAGGCTGCTCATCTGTATTTAAAATATCAGATTTCTCAATATTTCCTTCCATTCCCAATGGAATAACTGACTCTTCATTCTTTGTATTCTCATACAAAGTTTCAACTGTTTGCTCTTTATCCGCATTTTCCAACACAGAGCCTTCAACTTGATCATTACTTTCAAGTTCCATGACAGAGTCCTCAAGCTGTTCAGGACAGCTATCTGCAGTCCTAGAATTTAAAACATTCGTTTCATCCACCACAACATCTCTAGCTGTCATAAACTTTCTTGATTCCACACTCCACAATTTGAGACTATTTAGTTCATATCCAACAAGTATACACTTAATTGACTTCTCATCAAATTTTCGCTTTCTCACTTTATTGTGAACATATACTGTTGAACCAAATATCTTAAGGTATTTCAAAATTGGCTTTTTGTCATGCCACATCTCATATGGTGTTTTCTTTACGCTATGCAATGATCTACTTGGACTTCTATTTATCAAGAATGTCGCTGTTAAAACAGCTTCACCCCAAAATTGTTTACTCATATTAGCTCCATTAATCATTGCCCGAGCCTTTTCAGTTATCGTTCTGATCATACGCTCAGCTACACCATTTAATTGTGGAGTGTGGGGAATCGTTAAATGATAGCTAATGCCTTTTTCTATACAGAACTCTCGCATTTCATTAGAAAGATATTCCCCACCATTGTCAATATATAGGTTTACTACTTTCACATTAAAGTGAGCTTCACCTTTTGCAACAAAGTCTTTAAACATAGAAAATACATCGGACTTGTATGTTATTAAATAAGTCACACAATAATGTGTATACTGATCTAGAAAAATTACATAATAATTCTTATTATCAATTGAAGAAGGTGTTATCGGACCACAAACATCCGAATGCACTACAAATAAAGGTCGTTTTATATTTTCTTTATCTTTAATATTTTCAAACTTAAGTCTCGATTGCTTTCCATTAATACAAGCCTCACATAGTTCAGTATTTAACTCTATTTTCTTTATTAAATGATTATCACTAAATAAATCATTACGTTTAATTTCCATAAATTTGCCAAACTGATATGCCCCAACCTTCTATGCCATAAACGATACTCAGCCTTGTTTTTAATTGTTGATAGATATATTTTATGATTTAATTGAAATTTAATAACCGAAACGTTATACTCACTGTTTCCATCGAAAACCAATTGGCCATTCTTTGTGACTCTGACACCTCCTGGATTAAACTCAATGGTCATGCCAGTTTCTTGCATTTTCTTCACTGATAAGAGATTGTGCGGCACCTCCTTGCTGTATAGCACATCTTTCAAAGCAATTTCATTGCCACAGCATTTCAGATGAACCATGCCTTTCGCTGTAGCTTTAATGCATATACCATTTTTCGCCGTAGCAATCTCCACAGGTGTTGTCAAGTCATGGTAATCAGCAAACAATGCAGCATCTTTGATGAGGTGATCAGAAGCGCCTGAATCAATTATAAACAAAATGTCGCTCTCTTCTGGCAAACTACTCATACTCCTCATCATAAAAGCAAATCCCAGATTTGGTTGAGTATTTGCTAATTGAGCCTGTTTCTGCTTTTCTTTATTTTGATTATCTAAACTTTTCTTAAAAATAAAACAATCCTTTTTATAGTGGCCTGCCTTGCCACAATGAAAACATTTAGAATCTTGCTTAAAATTCTTTTTAAATGGCTGTTTCTTATTTTTAAATTTTGGCTTTATTTTAATCTCTTTATTTTCTTTTAAACTAACAGCCTGCAATACCTTACCACTCGTGTCCTTACTGACTGTTTTTAATTTAATTTCGTGATCGAGGAGACGTTCAAATAAAACACTTTAAACACCTTGGTTTTTAACGAATAAATTTGATGAGTCTAACGTTAAATTACTCTCTTGCAATGCCTCAAATAATATAAATTTAGTGATATGTTTCGATCGCTGTTATTACTCCATGAAAACTGGATGGAAGAGATAAAAGTAAATGGGATACCTGGTCCATCTCATCCATTTTAGCACCTGCCGCAATTAAGTTTGTCACTAGCTCGTCAAATACATTAAAATGATTTAATAAATTTGTGTCGCCTTTTAACTTCAATGCCAGCAGTTGCTTCCTGATTGATAATTGTGAAGCTAAGCTTCTGCGCTCATATATAGCATCTAAATTTGCAAATATTTGTTTAGCGCTATTTTCGGAGTTTGCAAAAATTAGAAAAGAATCACTAAGATATTCTATAATTATATTTTTCGCACTGCGCTCCTTCTTTTGCCACTGATCAGTTATTTTTTCTGGCACCTTCTCAACTACCTCTAATAATTCACTTTCTTCTAACAAAGACTTAACACGAAATTTCCAAGTTGAATACTTATCTCCGTCGAATGGTTTTATGTTTCGTTTTGGTTTTTCCATTTCGATCAGCAAAGAATAACGGCGTAGCAAAACCACAAAACGTCTGGATGTACATATATCACTGTGTATACACACAAACAAGCAAACCAAGTACAGTTCAAGCTACGTTCCAAGAAATGCCCGCTGTGTGTAAAATGCAATACGCAATACGCAATATTGTGAAATTCAAACGTTTATGTTTTTATGTGTGTCTGCAGGTATGCAAATTATAAATCACAATATTTATCTATTCACTGCAACTCTTTGCACAGCCACTTCACTAGTCCACACTTGCACTTATTTTATTAATATTACCAAAGAACAAATTAAATAACCGCCATATGTGTCTGGGCCCATAACCTGATGTTTTATATATAGACATTTATTTATTCACTGTTCACGTCTGCACACGCTCGCCTCCTACGAAAGACTTAAAACTAACGACAGATGCCGATCGCGGCATACCAGGCAATTACACACACATATGCATATATACACATATATGTTTATTCTCTCCAGTTTTCATCATTGGAGACTTTTGCCTATTTCTTCTTACATTATAGATTTACAAACAGATGCCGATCGCGGCATACCAGGCAATTACACACACATATGCATATATACGCATATATACACATATATGTTTATTCTCTCCAGGTTTCATCATTGGAGACTTTTGCCTATTCCTTCTTACATTATAGATTTACAGTGGTTATGTTCAACATTAATCACGGAATGAATACTGCAATTGTAATATGCGTTGCTAATAATACTAATTCGGTAATATCATCAATTTACTGTTGCTGCTTAATACATCGGATAATTTCAATTAGTGTGGAATGGAACCGTTCCACCTGACCATTGCTTGGACTGTGGAGGGTTGGTATAAAAAACTGACTAATGGAAAAACTGTCTCTAAGCAGTGTTATAATAGCTTTTGATTTCAGGGCTTTTTCATTGTCGGAAACGATAGTTTTATTATTTGCAACCGTCGATTGCGCCGAAGAAAAGCTGATAATATAGAGTTTTGAATTTCATCCGTTGGTAACGTTAGGGTTAATAGCACTTTTTAAATACTTAATGAGACTTTCTACAGAATTGTATGCGATAGTGTGTCTAATAATTTTTTGAAAAGTAATCTTTGCACTTTTACTGCATGAGCCTGATTTAGATAACAAAATCTTATTTCTAAGCTGATTTACGGAGTTCCTGACTGTCTTTATTACGTTACTTGATGATATCTCACTATGCATAGTTTCGAACGAGGCGATCTCTTTAAGTCGTGAGAAAACTGTCTTGATAGTGCATCTGCTACTTTATTTTCTCTTCCGGGCTTATAATAAAATTTAAGTGAAAATTCTACAATAAATGCGCGCCAACTTTTCATTTTGTTCTTTGGGTTTTTTTCTGACATCGCAAATATTAAGGGTTGATGGTCAGTAAAAATTTTGATATCCCGTATTCCTTATAAATTATGGCGCAGTGTTTTCAATGCCCACACTATGGCAAGTAATTCACGTTCATTTTGGGACAAAACCGCACCCAGTGCCTTCGACAAAGCATCGTTGTAAGGTCAAATGGTGGGTTACAGTCGGGATATTGAAGTAAAACGTTCTCAGAAGCTAAAATATGCTTAATTTTTTCGAATGCATGTAATACTTCGTCGTCAAGATTTGTTTGTTTCGAAGGTTTTGAACCCACCTGCCCGTTTTCACCGTAAAGATACAGAGTTAACGGCTTTACGATATAGGCATAATCCTTTACAAAACGTCGATAATATCCGGACAAACCGACCGGAAGGAACGCAGCGTTTTGGGGGGTTCATAATTGACGATATCATGGACTTTATCGGTGCAAGTTCTTATGCCTTTTTTAGACACAAGAAAACTTTAAAACTGTACTTCCATTTTGAAAAATTTTGACTTTTCTGGCGACACGCGCATTCCAGCATTTGCAAGCTTTTGTAGAATATAATCGATATGCTTTAAATGCGATTCTTCATTAGGGGAGTATATGATTGTGTCGTCGACATAAACTTGGCATAATTTACCAATAATTTCGAGTAGAACATAATCGATAGTCCTTAGGAATATACTGGGTGCGTTCCTCAGACCAAAAGGTAGCCGACAAAATTCGTATTTCCCGTTATTAATACTGAAAGCGGTTTTTTTCCTGTCCTGTTCGCTCATTATAATTCGATGGAGTTTGGATTTTAGTCCTAAAGTTGTAAACCATTTTGAACTTCTTAATTTAGCTGATATAACACACGTATCCAGGATTGGGTATCGGTCAGGAATAGTGTTTTCATTGACTTTTCTAAAATCAATTACCATACCTAAATTAGGCTTTCCATTTTCATCAACGCTTTTGCTTAGAAACGACGTGCATTGGAGAATTGTAAGGTGAACAAGATTCTTGGATGATACAATCTTTAAGAAGCGATTTTATCTCGTTGTTAATAAATGGAGCTATTGATATCGGGTATGGATAGCTTTTGGTGTAAATTGGATCTTCTGCAGTTGTACGGATACGGGCCTGAACTCTAGTATTGGGCATTAAAATGTTATTTATAATCTTACGGAATTGGGGTTGATGTTTTGCTGGTACTGAGTCTTCTTCTATGGTTATTAGATTTACGGTGTCACATGAAATAAAATGGAATTTAACTTTACTAATTCGCCAATCGATTTGCTTTAAATCGTACCCGATAATACCGTCAATCGTGCTTAAGCTTGGTATCAAGTAAAACGTTGAGGTATTTTCTAAAATGGTTATTTGGCATTATCACCATTTATCAATTTTAGTTTCAAACTATTTTCTAATTACTTAATTCCTTGAATAAATGATAATGGCTTAATATAATTTTTTGGTTTACCTGAGTCAATAAGAATGCGAAGCTCCTGACCGTGTTTGGTCTTTTTTGTTATAAGCCGCAGGAGCGATTTTAGTTTAAATAATTGATTTTATCTTCACATTCCGATATCGCGATATCAGCTTCATCATAATTATAGCGAGCTTCTCCATTTTGATTACAATTGTCATCAATGCTTTGGTGTTCATAATCATTCGAAAATAACACTTCTTCTGTCACAAAATTAACTTTCTGCTTCTTATGAAACGGCAAACGATCAGATAGTAATCGATTATTTGCGCCTTTTGGGGTAAAAAGGAACTCCGCGAATTATTACGTTGCCTGTAAAAGCTTGAACCAACTTCCATCAGGATAGGTTCATTTAAATTATGGCTTTTCGTCTCTGTCGACTGACATTGGTGTAAAAATGGAATGAACAAAAAAGCTTATTTGAGTTATCTAATGCAAATGCTTCTGCGAATTCATAATGACTTGTTTGAAACCCTTGCGCAACTGCCAGTGCTGATGCTGCCAGATCTGCTTATTAATGATCAAAGATAACGTTTTGTCTATTCTATTGTGGTAATCAGTGACAGACAAATTATACTGCCTTAAAACGATTAACTCATTTTCTAATACTTATAGCGGTCTTTTATCTGAATAAGTCTAGTCAAGCCTAGTTATTATTGCTTTAAAGTTTGGAACAGTTTTAAACGATGCAAGAGTGAAGTTAGCAGATTCGATAATTTTATTTTTAAATATTCCCATAGCAATATAATACGTCTCTGAACCCTTTTTGTAGTAATTCATAGCGAATTGTGTAGCATTTCGCCAACATTGGTAAGAAGCAGAATCACCTTTGAATTCAGGTAAAGATTTAATCAAGTCTAAACTTGCATTATTTTGAATTAATGGATTTATAGCTAAGGGAATGTATTGTTCTACGCTCGGTAGATGTAACTTGTAAACTGCTAAATTTAACTAACGCAACTGTTTTGCGAATTCTAACTTAGTGCGCTCATTGGTTTCGTTAACAATTTACAGGACCTGCTCTTCACTGACACTCATTTTACAAATTTCCTTTGGTTAGACTGAATTTATTTGAAAAAGATATTGGTACTTCTTATTATCAAAAAGATCTTAATTAAAAATTATAATTAACAAATTTTTTGTCGGCAAGAAAGAGATCACCACACAAGACAATTTTCCTCAAAGCAAGCTTAGAAACTCTTACTTGAAATGTCAGAAAGACAAAAATTTTTCACACAAATGTATAGAAGAAACATAATAATTTATTTATTTATAATTATTTATAATTTATTTTCATATATATTTATTTCAATATTCCGCACTTTAGAAAACTTTCAAATATTATTTATAAGCTAAAAAAAATAAATATTTTCTGTCACCAATTTTTACCGAAAATGTAGCGAAATTGTAACTTTAAATTCCGACAATATGTTCAATTATGACCACGTGTTTTTTCGAAACATTTTCAAACTTTTTCACAGTTTAATTATCAATTATAACTTCATATTTTACTTTAGTCCACTATATCAAAAATCACTTAAAGTTTTTCGTTATCCTATATTAGATATTTTTCTGCATTGAGCTGAAGAGATTATAAAGATTCTATGATCCTCCAGGTAATACAGCTAATCAAGATTTTATGGTCCGTTTCGGTAATACAGCTAATCAGGATTCTATGGTCCTTTTCGGTAATATAGCTAACAGGATTCCATGGTCCTTTTCGATAGAGCAACTTCTCAAGATACTATGGCCCTTTTTTTTTTTTTTTTAATTTGTGCGTGTTGGCCGCCAATTATATTTTCGTGGTTGCACTCGTAATTTATTATTCAATTACTATTTATAACACAGTACAACAGCTAATCGGGGGGTGAGAAATTCCAAGTCAGGGTGATGGTATTAGGTCAGTATAGTAAAACCCTCAAAGGGTTTGGCGTTCGTATGTGTCAGTTTTTTTTATGACCTTTTAAATTTCACAGTACAACAGCTAATCTGGGTGGTGAGAAATTTCAAGTCAGGGTGATGGTACTAGGTCAGTATAGTAAAACCCTCAAAGGGTTTGGCGTTCGTGTGTGTCAGTTTTTTTTTATGACCTTTTAAATTTTTTCCTTATTCCCAAAATGTTATAGTGAACGAAAATTGGGTACCAAATATAGTGTGTAAAAGCTACAACCGTCTAATGGATTGGAAAAATAGATAATAGTGGTAGCGAGTTACGTTAAACTACGTTTTTGCCAAAATGTTACAACTAAGCGAAAAAACATCAAGATAAGGAAAAAATTTAAAAGGTCATAAAAAAACTGACACATACGAACGCCAAACCCTTTGAGGGTTTTACTATACTAACCTAGTACCATCACGCTGACTTGGAATTTCTCACCCCCCAGACAATAATCCAAAAAAATGTTCCACAGTGTATTTATATTAATTTTTATTAAAAAAAACCTTTGGGTACAATTTTTAAGTTTTACAAGGATTCAACTCCTCAATTTTGCGTTTGCTCGTTACCTTCTAACTCTGATTCAACAACTAGCGCGAGTATTTTTCCAAATTATTAGTACCGTTATGCAATTAATGCTAATGTGCTGGAATGTGAGGATTGTGAAAGTCATCATAACTATTTACTTTGTGGTTGGCGCAAGGCTGCTGCATTTGACGGCCAAGCATCAAAATTCTTACGTTATCCCAGGAATAAGAAAATGGAGAACAAAATAGATCAGTCAAAAGCGATTTCCAACATAACCCAGCATACGAAAATGGGTAGCAAAATCAATCATCCAAAGATGACTCCTTAATTTGTACATGCCGGCCATTGTTATGTCGCTGCCTTCTTACAAATGTTCATGTAGTAGGCTTCACGACGCCATTTACAGTTCACTGTCGTGCAGCCATGTCGTGTCGCTCTCTATGTGTTCAGCACATCACTTCTCAACATAGCCTCCTTTTAGCTCAATTCGCAGTGGTTCGTCCCAATAAATAAGTATAGTAAAGCCTTGTAACCGCTTTGATAACAACTATTGAGTTCCTAATATATGTTCTTTCCTGACGAAAACAGAACTTTAACCAACTTTTTACTATTTCGACTGTTTTTGGTCTGTGTTGTGAACCAGGGGATCCATATTTCGTCGATGGGCATGAAACAACGCAAAAACTATGATACTGGCACTGTAGGATTGTATATCCGTATAAGTACGTAAAAAGCATTTTCATGACAGAAATACTCGTAGATTTGTAGGTTTACATTTTTCTTCAGAGGTGGAGTCAGTTTTATAAATATATTTTCGAATCTTAATTGAACATTTGTATCGAACACAGTCGCTCCGAAATACCAGTACACACTTTAAATTACTATACTCCTAATGCACTGTGAACACTTAAATAAAATAATTATTATTTAAAAATATCCAAGAAAACTTTGAACTTAAAAAATTTGTTTTATTCTTTTTAAAGGTTATCCGTTTTATAGAAATATTATCTTTGTAACTACACATATACCAAAATAATAAACCAAATCGCATAACTGTTCTCAAGTGTTGTAGCATGCAAACACCCACTCTTTCATAAATTATGAGCAATTACATTTTTATATACATATTTATTTCACACAAGTTATATACCACTTTACCACCTTCACATCATATATTACCCGCAATTCATTTGCACGCGAGAATAAAACAAAGTGAGTGTGAACATTCCGCTTCACATTTAACCCTTTGAAGGAGTAGACGTGGTTAACAACCTCCAAGCGATTTAGGAGCTTTTTTTTACAATGTTAAGAAAGTACATCTGTATATATTTTACTTGCCTTTGGCCAAACGTAAAATGCCACTTAAATTCAAAATTTAGAATATCAAAAAATATTTTTCAATGGTTTCGTGGCGTAATATATGAAATTAAGTTACACTAAAATATCATCATTAAATATTGGCTGCTTAATTTTTAGTAAATCTGAACTTAATTTTCAATAATTTTGATTTAGGTTGCATGGATGCATTTTGAACAATCTGCAATATTAACGGTGCATAATCATGTGATTACGCGCAATCCACGCATCAGCGTAACACACGACAAACATGATCGACATCGGACTTGGTATTTACATATAAGCAATGTACATGAAGAGGACAAAGGACGTTATATGTGTCAGATAAACACAGTAACCGCTAAGACACAATTTGGATATCTAAATGTGGTCGGTGAGTATCTGAAATAATTTGGGGAATAAAACATATATTCTCAATGTTTACTTAAACTGTTAATCTAACTGTCAAATAAGTAACTTTTACCTCAGCACAAAAGTTTATTTAAGAGTAACAACTATTTGTATAATATAAAATCAAGAACAATGAAGTTACATTAAACTTTAAATTCGGAGAATGGGCTGTAACTGAAAAGGGGAAAAGGGTGTAAATTCATTTTCAATACAAGAAGAATTGTTGCCATATTAATGAAAGAAGAGGCAAAACTTAATATTTTGAGCATTAAAATATAGTATATCCAATATTATACGTTTATGTAATCTTTATACTCTTGCAACCAGTTGCTAAAGAGCATTATAGTTTTGTTCACCTAACGTGTTATACGTATCAACTAAAACTAATCGAGATAGATATAAGCTTATATAATATATATAATGGGTTGTCAAAAAAATCTTGCGGTATTTTTATTGAACTTTTTTTTATTTAAATTGAAATGAATTTTTGATGACTCATGCCCAGCTCTTGACCGATGCTACGGCTGCTACTATGCCGGTCTCTTTCGACCAATTCAGCGATTTTATCGCAATTTTCGACGACAGGCCTTCCGGAGCGTGGCGCATCTTCGACCACCTCTACACCAGAACGAAAACGTTGAAACCATCGTTGTACGGTGGAAATGGAAACTCTATCGGGTCCATAAACTGCACAAATTTTATTGGCGGCTTGAGATGCATTTTTGCCTTTATCGTAGTAGTACTATAAAATATGCCGTATTTTCTCTTTATTTTGCTCCATGTTTGCGACGCTATAACTCACTAACGACTTAAAAGAACACATGTTAGCGCGTGAAATGAGCTTTCCAAAAAGGTATAGCATGACCCGATGCGACGAATAAAACTAGAACTACGCGCTTTCAGCGCCAACTGGCGAAAATACCGCAAGACTTTTTTGATGACGAGAAAAGGTGAACTCTGGGTGACTGTCTGTCTGTCCGTCCGACCGTCCGCCCGTCAGGCTGTAACTTGAGTAAAAATTGAGATATCTTTATGAAACTTGGTATACGGGTTCCTTAGTACAAAAAAAAATTAGTTCATAGATGGGCGTAATCGGACCAATGTCACACCCACAAATCGTCATTAACCAAAAACATATAAAGTGTCATAGCTAAGCACTAAATTAAGATATTAAGCTGTAATTTTGTATATAGAATCACAGTAGCAAGGGGCGCCTGTGGGCAAAAAATTTTGGGCCTGCCCTTTTGCAAGCTTAATGTATGTACATATGTATCTCCTAAACCCTTGAAGCTACAACAACCAAATTTACAAAATACAAATCTTGTAAAAACTTCTACCGACAGTGTGAAAATGGAAACGGAAAATGAAATTCAGTTTCCAGTACACAAATCAAGAAGCAATTAATACATATAACGGGATAAAACTTTGCACAAATAAGGTCTTTAGTATGTGCCTCCTTATGACCAAAAACTGTTTAAATCCAATAAAAACTGTTCAAGCCGCTAGGTACCAAATTGTTGAACCACACCACTATAGTTGACTTTTAATCGAAAATGTCGGTCAATGTGTGATATATATAACTGAAATTAAGTGATAAAACTTTTCTTATAATGGTATGTCTGTACGTCAAAAATGGGTTGAATCGTAGTGGGAAGTATTACCCCCATATATTTAATATAAACATTTTCGAACTCCGGGGTGCGGGTGTACCGCACATATCGGCCAATATGTAAGTTATCCCAATGAAAATAAGAGATCGTGTTTTATTCATAACAGTGTGTGCCTTTGAGCGAAAACTTTGTCTAACCCCTGTATAACTAATATCAGGATTTTCGAACATCCGGCTGACTTTACTCTACATGGTTGGTTTTACACATTAAGTATTTCCCTGGCTTTGATTCTTGCAAGAGTATAAAATGTTCGGTTGCACCCGAACTAAGCCCTTCCTTTCCTTTTCTAACATGTATCTTAGATATTGAGGGACATACTTATACGTTACAAAGGCTACCAGTTTGAAAATCTGATATTAGGTATATGAGAGGGGTATGTCATACATTTTAAGAACGGTGGGGGGGACAAAAAATTCAATATCTTTGGAATGGTATGATTGAACAAAATTTCTTCGAAGATTATTAAAGGTGAAACTTTTCAGTTTTTTTAGCTTGATGAACACATGAAAAATTTCAATTGTTTAACAAAAGTTATGTAAATATTACTGTTTAAACAAATGGATAATGAAAGAATGCCTATAATATAGCACGAAAATTTTTCTTGACTTTATATAATTTCATCCATTTATCTCAAGTAGTTAATGAGAATATAATTTTACAATTTTATTGTGCTCTAATGAACTGCTAATTTTCAGAATCGGTGATTTTGCGAAATTTTCATGAACCACTTGACGTGGTTTGACCCATATCTAACGATTTAATTTATTGAGTTATCGCAATTTTAGTAGTTTTTGACGAAACCGTTATATCAGGAGTAAGCGTGGTTATTGTCTGATTTCATCAATTTTGACATTGTCGGAGGGTATACTAAAAATATGTTTATTAAACAGTTTGAATAATTTGGCTTGAGTGGTTTGGGAGATACATGTACATATGTACATATACGTTAAACTTATTAGATGGCGGAAAGAAACGATTCCTACTACCAAGTAACATTCTTCTATCCTTTAGTGCAGCTTTGTTATGATTCTTCATAGGTTCCGATTAATTGTGTTGTAATACCAACATCCCTATGTTACCAAGAAGCGTGTGTACCAGAGAGCTGCAACGAATATGATTAAACAGTCGTGCCAAAAGCACAATAAAATCAATTTAGTTCATCATAAACAACATTGTTGATCAATTCGGGTACCCGCCAGCGTCAACTGATTTGATGCATCATGAACAATATGTTCTTCAGCAATCATGATCGAGTAAACGGTATGGCTGGCTTCGGTTGAAATCGTATTATGTCAGCTCATAGCGTTGCGACGATTGTTTGAATCGATGTGAAACTGCTGGTAAACTACGAGTAAATTACGTGTAGACTACGAGTACAGCAAATTTTCTGCTGGATTGATTTGAATCATGTGTGGTAAAAAATGTATCAGCTTTAAACATGTACGCATGTTACAAATTTTCGATGCGTAAAAAATTCCATCGAGTACGTACATACATTTGTTGTATGTATATATTCGATGGAATTTCCATTCTATACATATTATTGTGAACAAAAATGTATTACACGTTGCAGTTCTCTGATGTCTACCAAGAAATTTTACTTAAATTACAACTTGCAAAGAGGGACCAACAGGCAGGAAGATATATTGATAATTTATATATACTCCTATATATATCTCGCTTGATTTTCTTCTTCTTCTTCTTAATTGGCGTAGACACCGCTTACGCGATTATAGCCGAGTTAACAACAGCGCGCCAGTCGTTTCTTCTTTTCGCTACGTGGCGCCAATTGGATATTCCAAGGATAGCCAGGTCCTTCTCCACTTGGTCCTTCCAACGCAGTGGAGGTCTTCCTCTTCCTCTGCTTCCCCCGGCGGGTACAGCGTTGAATACTTTCAGAGCTGGAGTGTTTTCGTCCATTCGGACAACATGACCTAGCCAGCGTAGCCGCTGTCTTTTAATTCGCTGAACTATGTCAATGTCGTCATATATCTCGTACATCTCATCGTTCCATCGAATGCGATATTCGCCGTGGCTAACGCGCAAATGACCATAAATCTTTCGCAGAACTTTTCTCTCGAAAACTCGCAACGTCGACTCCTCCGTTGTTGACATCGTCCAAGCCTCTGCACCATATAGCAGGACGGGAATTATGAGCGACTTATAGAGTTTGGTTTTTGTTTGTCGAGAGAGGACTTTGCTTCTCAATTGCCTACTCAGTCCGAAGTAGCACCTGTTGGCAAGAGTTATCCTGCGATGGATTTCTAGGCTGACATTGTTGTTGGTGTTTACGCTGGTTCCAAGTTAGACGAAATTATCTACAACTTCAAAGTTATGACTGTCAACAGTGACGTGAGTGCCAAGTCGCGAGTGCGACGACTGTTTGTTTGATGAGAGGAGATATTTCGTCTTGCCCTCGCTCACTGCCAGACCCATTTCTTTTGCTTCCTTGTCCAGTCTGGAGAAAGCAGAACTAACGGCGCGGGTGTTGAGGCCGATGATTTTAGGTGATACAAATAACCATTAGGTGCACAACTTGTACACTCTGTACTAGTTCGGCAATAGGGTTCACATTTTGTTAGAATTTTTCTACAAACAAATATTAACCTATGAGAGGGCCTATAAGAAAAGACTCGCGGGGGTGTGAGAATTGAAAAAAAAATAATAGAAAATTTGCATGATCTTTTTTACTTGAAAGCTAAGGAAGACTTGGCGTAAACACTACATCCGCATATTCGAATTATTTGTGGTATTTCAAGCAACCGTTAACGTGAAAATTATTTTATGCCGTGCAAAATGTTGCCACAATTTAAATAGATTAATTAAAAAATAAATGTAAGTGAATCTTTTTACATTTTATTTGATTTTTAAATATATACAAACATAATCCCATCCCAAAAATGTTTTCTCTTATTAGTATCGTTAATAAAAGGTAGCAACTGTATGAAATAGGCTGTAAGACTCCAAAAATATATGCTTATTCTACATTTTATATGATGAAGAAAACTAACAACATTAACAAAATCTTCAATTAAAATATTAATTTGAAAACAATTAACCATTGTTGTATTTTATTTCACCGGTTTTGTTTTAAATAAAGTACCACCCAACATCGATGATTCACTCAGTTCCAGTGATGTTATTGTACGTGAAGGTACTAATATATCCTTGCGTTGCCGAGCCAGTGGTAGTCCACGACCAATTATTAAATGGAAGCGAGATGACAATTCAAGAATCACAATCAATAAAAACCATATAGGTAAGTACATTCATATATGTATGTATGTATCTTTCCAACATTGTATATACTACTATATATGTACATATATTCATTCAAATCATTTGTAACTAAAATATGGTAATTAAAATAATGTCGATTACACAGACGGTAGTTGCCGGTGATCTTCTATTTTAATTTTGTTTTAAACATTGGATGTTGATTAAGGTAAACAAAACAAATTTATTCAAATTTCACACTTTATTTGTTTAATATAAATAAAAATAAGAAATAAAACATAAACATCTAAATTCAGTAAGACAACACAATTACAACTCAAAGAAAACGGAAGATTATTTTTAGTTAAATAAAAGTTAATCTTAGTATTTTGTGGCAAACTCTCAATAATAGCTATATTTCTCCAACATAGTCTAGACAGCCATTGCCTCTTGTTTCGCTGAACTATCTAAATGTCGCCGAATTATATACAGCACAATGCGCAGAGGACCATTATTCTTCCGCAAAACCATTCTCTCGAACAATCCTAAGGCCGACTCATCAGATGACGTCATTGTCCATGCCACCACACCATATACGAGGACAGGAATAATGAGGAACTTGTAGAGTTTGATCTTTGCTCGTCAATAGAGGACTTTACTTTCCACTTATCTTCTCAGTCCAATGTAGCGCCTGTTGGCAAGAGTGATTCAGCGTTGGATTTTAAGGCTGATATTGTTGTTTGTATCAATGGTGGTTTTAAGATTGAGTAAACTATCTACGTCCTCAAAGTTATGAAGGTCAAGATTGACGTGCGAGCCAAGTCGCGTAAGCAATGCCTGTTATTTGTTGACAAGAGATATTTTGTATTGTTCACGTTCACAAACAGACCTATATGCTTCTCTTCCTTATCCAGTCTGGAGAAGGCAGAACTAACGGCGCGGTTGTTGTGGCCAATGATATCAATATCATCGGTGTACGCCAGCAGCGTACACTCTTATAGATGATTATACCTTCTGTATTTAGCTTTCAGTTCGTATTATTTTCACCAGGAATAGATTGAAGAAGTCACCGACAGGGAGTCTCCTCCGAACGTCTTATAGAAATCTTTCCCAATCTTGGTGGAGCTATTGGTGGTGGTCTATGTCCCGTATTAGCTATGCGGGGATACAAATTTTAGACAAAGCGGAATAGAGGCGGTTTCTTTTCGTGCTGTCGAAGGCGGATTTAAAATCGACGAGGAGAAGGTGTGTGTCGTTCTTCTTTTCACGGGTCTTTTCCAAGATTTGGTGCATGGTGAAAATCTTGTCGTAGATTTTTCAGGTCTAAATCCACATTGACAAGGTCCAATCAGATGGGCTTTTTTCACACACTACGCTCGATAAGACCTAATTTGCGATATTAAGGAGGCTAATCCCAGAGTAGAAGCTGATGGATGTTCTTCGCCGCCGTATTTGAATATTTCCCCAGAAGTATTTTTGTTCTTCAGGTGGGTGATTGCCCATCGAACGTCAACACAGTCGTGCAATGGAACATCTATTTCGTCCTCATCGAATGGGGAATCGAGTTAGTCATCTTCAGATGTTACACTTTCACTGCCGTTCCGCAGCATAACTTCAGCATGTTCTCAACATTAGTCACTAGATCACCTTTTTGGGTTTGCTCCGATATTGAAACCTTCCGGCCCCCCTTTTCGTAAAATTTTCGAAACTAATTCTGTCAGCCGGTTTCGCAAGCTATTCATACTCACGCATTTCGACCTCTTTTTTTTTGGTTGCATATACGTCTCGCTTCTTTCTTCAACTCTCGGTATCAATGCCACTCCGTTAGTAGCCCGAGCCGATGTTAGGTCCTCGGAGCGTACTCACGTCAAGGACACTGAGGACATGTCGTCCATCAATCACAACATGATCGATCTGATTTTAAACTTTCCGAACCGGAGACAGCCAAGTGCTTTTATAAATTTTCTTGTGCTGGAATCTATTACTATAGACAATCATATTTCGGGCCTATGAGTAGTCGATCACCTTTGGTGAGGTTTCGTCCTAAAGGCTGAATTTCGCAAGTATTGTACGAAAGATGCCTTCTTTACCCACCTTGGCGTTGGACGACGGTGATGTCGGCGTTTACCTTTACGGGGACATCAACCAGATGACCATTCTCACCTTCCCAATTTAGGGACCGGACATTCCAGGGGTATGCCCTTAAATCATAGTCCTTATTACGTTTGCTAGCAAGCCCTTTTTTCAATACCAACGCACCCTCGCAGCCGCACTTCTGGGGAACAGACGCTGCTTTAGACTTAGTTGTTACCTTTGCTAATAAGCGGTTTCTTCACAGGTTGGTAACTGAGTAAATATGCGCTATTCAGGCGACCAGCGACCGTTCTGGAGCAGATTGGTAACCCCAGCTCCTTTAACAATTGCGGAAAACTTTTAAATGGAAACTTTCTTACCTTTCTTAGAACTTAGAATGTCATTGTCAGTTTTTTTTTCGTCGGCCTCGACGATGATCTACTGCAATAGTTACAGTAAGGGACAAAAGTGTTCACGAATATATGAAATTTGAATTCGCTTGCTATTTCATAAATTTGAAACCAGTCTGGCAATATTTTTCTATTGTAAATTCTCAAGCGTTGCGTTAATTACATAGCTCTACAAAAAATTTTTTTTTTGTTGCCCTGGATTTCTGTGAAAATTTTTATGTTTTCAAGTGTCCAGATCACGAATATATATATGAAAGTATTGAATGTGCTCTTATTTTTATGATTTTCACAAATCTTATAATTTGAACAATAATCAGCTTTTTATTCATAAAAATCGATTTTATCAGTCATGATTAGGCTTCTGCACAACTTTTTTGCGCATGCAAACATCACGTGATCCCTACTCTTAGCGATCCCCACCCTTTGCTCCGCAGAACAGCTGAGATCGCAGTTATTCGACAATACGAAGTACCTCTACGTGAATCTAAATAAGTTCTGATAAGTTAATATTTCGTTTCAATCACTGCACATATTTAAATATATATTTGTTTTGTCTTTTAAAATATGAGTTCGTCAAGAAGAAAATGTAAATATAGTACTGATTTGTTTTGTTATTTTCGGTGTTTATTTAACAAAAAAACAACAACGAAACATCACAGACTTTGTTAAGGAGGCTTACACTGAATACTTCGGTTTTAAAATGGACAAACTAGAAAAATCATGGGTTCCTCATAAAGCTTGTAAGTTATGCGTTGAGTCTTTACGGTTATGGAAAAAAGGAGAACGTTCTGGATTAGACTTTGGTATTCCGATGATCTGGATGGAGCCTACAAATCATTTCGATGATTGTTACTTTTGCGTTGTTAATGCTAAAGGTTTTAATCGCAATCAAACATGGAGATATCCAGATTTACAATCTACAAAATGTCCTATACTACACAGTGAAAATCTTCCTCGGCCTATTTACGTTTCAAAAGAAATTCGAATGCCCTCAGAAACAATGATGTTACCAAATTCACAGAAATCGGGACAGTCTACAAGTGGAAGTGAATGGGAAGGTGAAACATCTACGCCCAAGTTATTTTCTCAAAATGAACTCAGTGGCTTAATACGTGATCTCTATTTATCAAAACAAGGATCAGAATTGTTAGCCTCAAGATTGAAAGAAAAAAATTTATTGGCTCCAACAGTGACAATTACGACATACAGGACACGAGAAAAAGAGTTATTGCGATTTTTTAGTGAAGATGAAAGTCTGGTGTTTAACAGAATATACATAAACCTACTGAGCGGCGACTTTTTTTGTATTGGTAGTCGAAAATTTCCTATGTAATCATAAAGCACCAAATTATGAAACAATTGTGCAAAATATGCTGACAAATTTTTGTACTCTAGGAGCAAATATGAGTATAAAGTTACACTATCTTCGCAATCATCTAGATAAATTCCCGGATAATTTAGGGAACTATAGTGAAGAACAGGGAGAGCGGTTCCACCAGGATCTAAAAGTAATGGAAGAACGGTATCAGGGTCGCTGGGATTGTCACATGGTGGCAGATTACTGCTGGTGTTTAAAAAGAGATTGTCCAAAGAAGAACTATAAAAGAAAAGCTAAAAAAAACATTTTAAGGGAATATAGTACACTCAGTAGTACGCGGTTATTTTTGCAGCGCAAATTCCTTTTTTACGCGAATTTCTCACTTTAACGCGATTGCTTTTTTTCGTTTTTTGCTTGGTTTAAACTTGCAGCAGAATTGGAAAATTATTATGTAGCAAATGATACTAATGCCGAACGTGCACGAATTTTTCAAAAAGAATTGAGTCTCTGCAAGTTAAGATATAAAGAACTACATCGGAATTTATTGGGTCCTAAAAGAAGCATTCAAACAAAATTAACTGAATTTATGGTGCAAATTTAGTGGGAGATGCTAAGTCAATCAGAACATCAATCCATAGTTCTTACTATTGACTCTGATACAAATTCTAGTGATATCAGTGCCGGCCATCAAAATAAGCGGCTAAGAATAATTTAAACTACCGATAATGACAGTGATTAAACAGCATTCAACGGTTTTTTCAATAAAGCTACCTATTTTCTATTTTCTTCTCTTTTATATATGGTTTTTGTTTTGTATTTTTTATTTTGTTATGAATGAATAAATCATAAGTCTGAAATTTGAAACTTACTGTATTATTTTTTTGAATATTTTTTTGCGCGTATATTTTGTTATACGCGATATTTTTTATATTCGGATCCGATTCGTCAGTTAATATTGGAAAACTAACCATTTTTACGCGATTAGTGGCAGAACCAAAAATCGCGTAAAAAAAGGACTGAGTGTATAAGTTTTAAACATTTTTTTCTCTATTTACTTCAATGTTTGTTAATCTTTCAGAATAAATCTAATATTTTCAACATTTATGTCATTTTATTTCTTGTTTTCCGATTTTTTTGAATTAAAATAAAAATAAAGATTTTAAAAAAATTTAGAGCAGTTCTTACAAAATCATTGATAGTTTCGAGAATTGTGAGCATAAATATATCTAAAATTAGTCTCATATCCAGGGCAACAAAACCACTGTATACCAGTGTTACCAGCCGGTAGCACTTTTTTAAACTAACGGGACTTTTACTGTTTCTATGAGTCGAAGAAAACAGAAATAGTGTGTGAACAGTTTTGACCACAATAAGATTTTGTGCACAATTGAGTTCCAAGTTTAATTTTAATACGGAAAAGGTAAAGTTTTCTTATTTATTTAATTAATTTACATGTAATGTTTAAATATTTAAACCCTACCCTAAAATACCGCAGTGGAAACCAATAAAATCATTAGAGAGGTCCATGGAGTGAATGCCAGCTACAAAACAGTAAGAAGATGCCTAAAAAATAACGGGCTCAAGGCTAGAGCAATGGTAAAAAAACCTCTCTTAAGTGACAAACACCGTAAGGCTCGTTTGGAGTTTGACAAAAAATATGAACACTTCACAATCGATGATTGGAAGAGAGTGACTTGGTCTGACGAAACTAAAATAAATCGAATAGGATCAGATGAGCGTGCATGGACATGGATTGATAAACAGGTTGGTTTACAGGAGCGCAACATATGCCAAACCATGAAAGATGGAGGTGGATCACTGATGGCTTGGGGCTGTTTTCGCGGAAATGAGCTGGGTGTCCTTCGGAAAATCGATGGTATAATGCGTGCCACAGACTATATTGATATTCTGGAGGACTCATATCTTCCAAGTCTAGATATATTTGGACTCGAACGTGGCCAAGGAGATATTTTCATGCAGGATAACGATCCGAAGCATACCGCAAAAGTTACCAAATTGTGGTTTGTGGATAACGGGATCAAACTTTTCGATTGGCCTCCGCAGTCCCCAGATTTGAATCCCATTGAGCACCTTTGGGCGATTTTAAAAATAAAAATTTTTGTTGAAAAGGATATTCCAAAAACGGTTAATGAGTTGTGGGAGCGGACCCTCCACGCATGGCAAAATATAAGCCCAAACATTTTAGACAACCTCATAAATAGTATGCCAAAAAGGATTTAAGCTTTAAAAATCGCGCGGTGGTCACACAAAATATTGACCGAACTTTTGAGTCTACGGACAAAAGTGTTCACACTTATATCTTCTGAAAATTAAGTATTTTTAATACGTTATGTTTAAATTTTAGAATTAAGTTATTGGATTTGAAAGCAAATTTACTACTCTTTTAAATGTATACATTATTTTTTTGTGTAAGGTGTCTAATAAAATTTCTAAGCTTTAAGAAAAATTTTGGTATTTTCGTGAACAGTTATGTCCTTTACTGTATGTTCCTATTATAGTTTGAAACTATTCGTAAGATTGAAGAAAATTGTATTTCATTGAAGTTTCTTTTTGAGAACTTCCGTTAATATAATCTTAAATAACACATTCATCGAATTTATTTGGTTTTCTTCCTTTTTTACAAATTTAAAATAAAATTGTGTTTTCGAAAAAAATTATTCTCAGTAAATATTCCAATTAATACAAAATCAATTCAGTTAGAAAAAGAATCGAAGTTTGAGTAGTTTTTACAGTTATATGGCTAAGCAAACAGAGTTGCAATTGTTTTGTCACGGCAGATTGTCATATATTTTATATTGTTTTCAAATGTTAGCGGCAAATGAAAAAGAAATCACATAAACCATTTCAAAATATGAAATTTCGTATTCTTTTCTTACTTCGTTTTGATTGTGTATGTATGCACGAACATATGTATGTATATTCGCTCGAGCTTCGTTATTTACTAATTGCAACTATTGTACATACATTGCTTTATCACTAATTATTGATGATTTCAGTGAACGAATGGGAAGGTGATACTCTGGAGATTACAAGAATATCTCGGCTTGACATGGGCGCCTACCTCTGTATAGCATCGAACGGAGTACCTCCAACAGTGTCCAAGCGTATTAAGGTCAGCGTAGACTGTAAGTGAATAGCATTTAACGAGCAATGTTTGTAAATACGGTACTGCCTCGCTTATCCCACATAATAAAAACCATGGGAGTGGCTTTTACCGAGTTATTGCACTAATCGATGTCAAATAAATTGTTCTCAATTTTATAAATAAAATTGCATAATATATTTGGGAACCATGTCGACTTATTAAATCCTATATACTTTATACTGAAATGCTTATTAACATAAACGCATGCAAAAACTATTATTATTTCTTTCTAAATATTTCATTAATCTGTGTGTTTTTTTCGGCAAAGCAGGCTTTCAACACAAAACGAAAATAATTTCAATGGGATTATTATTTTTCTCAGACAACTAAATAAATATGTTAAAATATTTAATAACAGCATTGATAGGCGCAAATATTTCATTCACTTCATCATCATCATCACAATCTTTCGATAAGTCATTGATCTTGTCCACATCATCCCACAATGTATTAGGGTTAATAAGACAATATCAAGACTTACGAATAAAGTCTACCTAAATTTTTATCCATGTCTTATTGCTCAACTACGACTACATGATACGACCTATCTCACGAGAGCGCAATGTAAATGATTAGCCAACACAGCTTCTACCGCCCGCTTTACTGTACGTTACTGTAGAATTCTCCACGAATTGAGTTTTCCTGTAGAAACGAGTCAGCTGATTGCTCTCTTACAACGCAGGGCTGCCAGCCTCGATATACTTCATTAATTATAAAAATTGTCTTCAATATATTCGAAATTTTCTTAAACTAACTCAATATCAGGGTCTACTGCTATTATTTATAAATATATAAACTATTTTAATAATTTGAATTCTGTTTTGATATTTTATTTTATGAAAAGTTATAATTGAAAAGTTAGAAGTGTACAATACTATATATGCGTATTGAGCAATGGCAACATTGTAACGCAAACAAAAAGAGAACAGCTGATTTCTAGATTGCCACTACGGGCTCAACTTTTGACAAATTTTGTTCACTACGGGCGGCAACTAAGGAAGGGCGGAGCGGAATTCGCTAGTTGTACTAATAACGAGAAAGTGTAAAGCGACCTTTAGGCGTAATTCCTTAATTTTTGGATTAAGTTCATAAGCAAATCTAGCAATTAAATATGACAAAAACTCTCTTTATTAACGCCAGTAGGTTAACAACGTTGTATTTTATTGGCTGTAGACCGGCGACAATAGGTATCAAAGTTTTTATTAAAATATGTAGTGTCATAACTAAGAAATAAATTAGGATACCAAACTGTATTTTGTTACTAGTGATCCATGTTTTGGCTGAATTTTTTTATAAGGTGGGCGTAGCTGCGCACTCAAAATGATTTAATGTACATATCCTTCAAACCGCTAAAGCTAACTCAGTCAAACTTGCATGAACAGGTGAAATTTGGACAATGGGGCTGCCACCGTCCACCTTTAAATGAAATCCTATATCTTAGGTACTATCCGAAGAACTTCAGCCAAATTTGGTACGTTAGACATTCCTATTACAAAATCGGTGAAATCGGACAACAACGACGTATAGTTCCCATATATTAACTTTAAATACCATCTGTTTCTCTCATTTCCAGTAATCAAACACTAAGAGCCAAAAAAGTGCCGAAATCATGCCATAACTTTTCAAGACCCCGGACACTAAATATCCGGATCCTAGTGCATTTGACTGATTTTATAAAGCTTATAGTAGCTTCACCTGTATATATAATTATTCAGTGGTACTGAAACTGAATGACCTGACAAAAGAATCACAGTTTAGTAGATACAAAAAGAAAACATGAACTGTCTTCTTCTTCTTTAGTGGCGTAGACACCGCTTACGCGATTATAGCCGAGTTAACAACAGCGCGCCAGTCGTTCCTTCTTTTCGCCACAATTGGATATTCCAAGCGAAGCCAGGTCCTTCTCCACTTGGTCCTTCCAACGGAGTGGAGGTCTTCCTCTTCCTCTGCTTCTCCCGGCGGACACTGCGTCGAATATTTTCAGAGCAGAAGTGCTTTCGTCCATCCGGACAACATGACCTAGACAGCGTAGCCGCTGTCTTTTAATTCGCTGAACTATGTCAATGTCATCGTATATCTCGTACAGCTCATCGTTCCATCGAATGCGATATTCGCCGTGGCCAATGCACAAAAGACCATAAATCTTTCGAAGAACTTTTCTCTCGAAAACTCTCAACGTCGACTCATCAATTGATGTCATCGTCCAAGCCTCAATATCATATCAATATCATCGGCACACGCCAGCCGCTATACACTCTTACAAAAGATTTTACCTGCTGGAGTAAGTTCTGCAGCTCCAATTATTCTCTCCAGCAGCAGATTGAAGAAGTCGCACGATAGGGAGTCGCCTTGTCTGAAACTTCGTTTGGTATCGAACGTCTCGGAGAGGTGCTTCCGATCTTGATGGAGCTTTTGGTGTTGCTCAACATCAGTTTACACAGCCGTATTAGTTTTGCGGGGATTCCAAATTCAGACTTCACACCGATGAAGAGGTGGTGTGTGTCGATTCTCCTTTCACGGGTCTTTTCAGAGATTTGGCGCATTGTGTTGTTAATTTGCCAGGTCGAAAGCCACACTTAAAGATCCAATCACTTTGTTGACGGTGGGCTTTAATCTTTCACACAATACGCTCAATAGAACCTAATATGCGATGTTGAGGAGTCTTGTCCCACGATAGTTAGCGCAGATTGTGGGGCCTCCCTTTTTGTGGATTGGGCAGAGCACGCTTAAATTCCAATCGTTGGGCATGATTTCGTCTGACCATATTTTACAAAAAAGCTGATTCATGCTCCTTAGATAAGATGGCTGATCAAAGATCCCACGTAGACTAAAAAATTAGTTCTTTGTGATGCCATTGAAAAGGAACTCCCGTGTTCGGACTTACAGATTGGCGAAGCGCTTTGTAGCCAATACATAGTTACACAGACGTTTAACTTCAAAACCCGTCAGTTCGGTGGGGTGTTCAAAGATATGCGCCCCCAAGTGTCTGAGCCTTGACCTCCCAAAAGCGGGAAAATCAAGCAGAAAGTGCTGGCTTGTTTCTACCGCATCTTCTTCCAAACAGCTTCTGCAGTCGGTATCCGGTAAGATACCCATTCTTACCGCATGTAAGCCAATAGGACAGTGGCCTGTTAGAGGACCCACTAACAATGAGAGGTTAGCCTTGCTGAGGGCTAAGAGATCATTAGATCTCCTGCGATCTATCCTGGGCCAGAAGGCTTTTGCAACCGCACAAGTGCCGGTGCTGGCGCAGCGTTGGACAAGCTTCCGCGTGGCCCAGCTATCCAGTGGTAGACTACAAGAAGAATCAGGAGCCCATTCTACCGATAATGATTCTAGGATACCTTTCCTTGCTAACTCATCAGCTTTGCAATTGCCTGCAATTCCGCTATGGCCCGGCACCCACACCAGTCTAATCACAAAAACTCTAGCTGCTAGAGATAGCGACGTTAAACATTCTTCGACCAACCCTGAACGCACTGCAAATGAGTTCAAGGCTAATATAGCCGCTCTACTATCTGAGTGAATAGTCACTTCTCTGAAGGTGGATGCACACCGTAGCAGCAAAGCAGGTGCTACCTTGATGGCTGCGACCTCAGCCTGGAATACACTACAGTAGTCGGGAAGTCTGAAACAGGAGTTGGTGGAGAGCTCCCGACAGTAGACCCCTGCATCAACCTTCCCCCCAAGCTTTGACCCATCCGTGAATAAGCTTGCTGCCCCCTCCTCTAACGGCTTCTTCCCACCCACATCTCCCTCGTCGGTATATGGGCAGAGAAGGAGCCGCCAGAGTTCGGTATGGCGACTCCATGATCCGGTATGCAGTCAAAGTTTGTAAGGATATCCGAATGACCAGATGCACGTTCCTTTAAGAAACCATATTCTCTGAGTCTGATAGCCACCTTCGCGGCTATGCACCTACCGGCAATGTCCACCGGAGTTATATTCAAAATTGCATTAAGTGCCATAGTTGGGGTAGATTTTAAGGCACCACTTATGCTAATTAGCGCAGCCCGTTGAACGCTTTCGAGTTTCTTGGCCAGTGTGGTCTTCCCTAAAGCCCTCCACCACATGAAGACATCATAGGACAAGATGGGCTTTACTATGGTGTCATAGAGCCAGAGGACTACTTTCGGTGAGAGACCCCATCTTTTGCCAATAGCTCCTCTGCAGCAGTATAAGGCAATAGATGCCTTTTTTGCTCTCTCCTCGATATTCGGCATCCATGAAAGCTTCTTATCCCGGATGAGCCCTAAATATTTCACTGTATCCTGTATCCTGAATACCTCGCATCTGCAGCAACGGTGCCGCCGGGATTTTATATTTTCGGCTGAATAAAACCATTTCTGTTTTGTTAGGATTAATGGCGAGTCCACTTCCGACCGCCCACTTTGTTACAACGCTGAGATATCCCTGCGTCAACTCGTACACGGTGCTAAGGAAATTTCTTTTGACCATAAGTGCTACATCGTCTGCGTAGGCAATCAGCCGACAGCCGCGATCCTCTAGTTTTTTGAGCAATTCGTCAACGACTAGGATCCATAGAAGAGGAGAGAGAACCCCACCTTGTGGTGTACCTCTACTCACCCTACGCCTCGCACTTGAGGTTCGATTCAACCCCAAGACCGTCAAGAGCAGTTACTACTGCCTCAGGCAGGACACTGTTGAAAGCTCCCTCGATATCAAGGAAGGTCCCAACAGCGAAGTACTTGGCTTCAATGGCTTCTTCGAACCATGATACGATAGTATGCAAGTCAGTGTCCACTGACCTGCCTTTGCGATAAGCATGTTGTGCTCTTGACAAATAGTCTCTCGGAATGCTCTTCCTTATATACCACTCCTTCAGTCTCTCCAGAGTCTTTAACAAGAAAGAGGAGAGGCTGATTGGCCTGAAATCCTTGGCCGGGACATGGGAGCCCCTGCCAGCTTTCGGGATGAACGTAACCTTGACTCGTCTCCAGGCCCCCGGGATGTAACCTAATCTGATGCAGTTCGCATAGATAGGTGCCAACCAGATGCATGACTCCTTAACAGCCTGTTGCAGCTGCGCTGGTATGATGCCGTCTGGTCCCGGGAACTTGAATGGTTTGAACGAGTTAGTCGCCCACGTCAAGTGTCGCTCATCCAGGATGCCGACAAAGGCCGCGCAATCGTCATGCGGCACCTCGAGAGATCCCCTCACAGAGGACATGTTGCTCGGGAAGTGAGCGTCGACAAGAATTTGAAGTGTTTCTTCTTTACTGAGGGCCCACTTCCCATTTGCGTCCTTGAGATACCCCAGAGACACTGGGGTTTTTACGAGAATACGCCTGAATCTCGAGGACTCGTGACAGCCTTCCACTTTTTCACAGAAGCACTTCCACGAGGTCCTCTTGGCCTTTCTTAACTCGGACTTATATATTGAAAGTTATACTTTATACAAAGCCCAGTCATCAGATAACCCACTTCTGCGGGCCTTGTTAAAAAGCCGTCTACAAGACGCCCTGATATCCGAGAGCTCCGTAGTCCACCATAAAGCTTTCTCTTTGTCCTTCGGCGATCTAAGTGGACAAGACCTCCCCAGCGCAGCCTGTACGCCGAGCTAACGACTTCAACCCACTCCTCCACCGCATCGGTAGTGGTCCACCCCCGGTGCGCGTGGGAGAGTTTGCCGTCTCACAGTTCCCTTATACCGAGTTGTTGACGAGTGCTCTCAGAGAGCAGGAGTGCATGCCGAGTAGAAAATCGTTCGGCTGTCTGTTGTGATTACAGCTTCTCGACGTCGAATCTTACTTGTGTTTGTTGATGTGCGTTTATTGCTGCACAGAGGCGGGTGCGAATCTTGGCTGCAAGAAGATAGTGGTCCGAGTCGATGTTTGGACCTCGAAGCGTACGCACGTCTAGAAAACTGGATACGTGTCTATCACAACATGATCGATCTGGTTGCTGGCTTTTCGATCCGGAGACAGCCAGGTAGCTTGATGTATTTTCGTGTGCTGGAATCTAGTACCACAGATAACCATATTTCGGCCCCCGGCGAAGTCGATCAGCCTCAACCCATTTGGGGATGTTTCGTCGTGGAGGCTGAATTTACCGACCGTAGTGCCAAAAATACCTTCTTTGCCCACCCTGGCGTTAAAGTCGCCAAGCACGATTTTGACATGAGGGCAGGGGCAGCCCTCATAGGCGCGCTCTAAGCGCTCATAGAAGGCATCTTTGGTCACATAGTCCTTCTCTTCCGTCGGGGCGTGGGCGCAAATCAGCGATATGTTGAAGAACCTCGCTTTGATACGGATTGTGGCTAGACGTTCATTCACCGGAGTGAAGGATAGTACTCGGCGACGGAGTTTCTCTCCCACCACGAATCCCACACCAAACTTGCGCTCCTTTATATGGTCACTGTAGTAAATGTCACAAGGACCTACTCGTCTCTGTCCTTGTCCCGTCCATCGCATTTCTTGAAAGGCGGTGATGTCAGCCTTTATTTTCGCGAGGACATCATCCAGCTGGGCAGCGGCACCTTCCCAATTAAGGGACCTGACGTTCCAGGTGCATGCCCTAATATCGTAGTCCTTATTTCGTTTGTCTTGGTCGTCATCAAAAGAGGAGTTTCTCTTTCGAGGCTATTGGTAATTTTTCATTGGTAGTGTTTTTTACGTGGCGGGTCCCAAATCCAGCGCACAACCCTATGTAGGGGATGTTTCGCCTTCTCACTTTAGCTCCCTTCAAACGGATGTTCTTAGGCTACCCAGAGGATACTTGGTCAAAGACCGGAAGTCGTGAGCTGCTTGAGCCATATATAAAAGAATCGTTTCTGGCCACTCCCAAGTAAATGGCGATCAGAGAAATTTCCTCACTTGCGTGAACTTCTACAAACGACTCCATCTTCCAAGGCCTGTCTGTCCAAAAAATCATCAAATTTTCGACTGCTGCTTGCTTCTTAGCTTTTATTACTTCGACAGATGTAGGAACATTGTGCTCTGTTTGAAAACATAATTAGTTGTTCAAACCCGCATTGTTTAAAATAAAACTCCGATCCCTCGCTCCGCTAAATTAAAAAAACCTTATGAAAATTTTGTTTGAATGTTAGCATCTGATTTACATATACATAGACAAAGACGAGACAAATCTGATTGATAACCCTGGATGATTGTCGAATTATGTTATACCGCAAAATCAACTTTTTCCTAACTTAGTGACAACATTATTATTAACCACAGTACTTTTGAAATTTATGTTCCGAATAGAAACGATGACGAAAAGAGTTCAAATCCGAGTGACTGTCGTCTGTCCGGCCTTCCCCGTCAGTGCAAGCTGTAGCTTGAGTAAAAATTGAGATATCTAAAAGAATTTGGTATGCGGGTTTCTTAGTAAAAAAAAAACAACATCGAGTTCGTAGATGGGCGTAATTGGACCACTGCCACGCTTACAAATCGCCATTTACCTATAAAGTGCCAACTAACTAAGCATGGGACAAATGCGCGCAAACAATTTTGGGGCGCAGCCGAGCCCTCTAAAAAGTTTAATGTACATATCTCCTATACTTCTAAAGGTAAAACAACCAAATTAACTTTACGCAAATTCTATAAGAACTTCTATAGAACGTGTAAAAATGAATTAAATCGGAAAATAAGCCCGCTCACTCTCCATATTACAGTACTGTTCAAAACTACTAAAAGCGCTATAAATCAATATCTAATTATCCCAGAGACATTAAATCTCACCTCTTCAAAGGTATGAGATGGCTTTATAGAAGCCGGTGTACAAAATGGACGATGGGCGTGGCACCGCCAACTTTTTGGTGAAATCCCATATCTCGGGACCCGACTAACCGATTTCGACACATTAAGTACGTGGCACTCTTATCCTGTTTCTATATCACAGTGCGAAAATGGGTGAAATCTAACTATAACCATGTCTATTTAACACAATTTTAAATTCCACTTAATTCTTTCACTTTCTGGTACACAAATCAAGAACTAATTAACATAACGGGATACAATTGTGTACCAATAATTCCTTTATAGTATGCCACCTTATGACCAAAAATTGTTCGGCTCGTCCGGTGCCTTGAAAACACCACGTTTCGTCAGCCAGTCACAATATTGTAAAGGAAGTTTTTGTTCATTTTGACCTCTTTAATGCTGTCCTTCGAATGTTGGATTCTGAGCAATTTTTGGTAGTCAGTGAATTTGTGCGGAACAAACCGTGCATACACCTTTCGTAAGACCAACTGTTCGGTCAAAATGCGATAAATCGATGTTTTGGAGATGTTCAATTCCATTTCCATGAATTTCAATGATGATTTAGGGTGATTTTTGATGAATTCACGCACAGTTTCGATGGAATTTCCGGTGATCACAGATTTTGATAAGCCGATATGTTGATCGTCATTTATGCCCTCAAGACCACTTTGAAAACGTTGAAACCACTCGTGCACTATGCTACGGAATAGGCAATCATCGCCATAAACTTGTATCATCAATTGAAACGTTTCGAAATTTTAAAACAAAATTTAATGTTGGCTCTTTGTTCGAAGCTCATTTTTGCACCGATAACACAAACATACTGACACTTAAAACGCAATAACTTCACTTCCAACCTATGAAATGTCATGAAATTCTCACGGCATGTACATGTTTGAATGATACATTTCTATCTTTTCATTATTATTAACTGTCAAGTCTTGCTTGGCATATATTCCGGTATAATCAGTAAAAATATTTTTAAAACAAATTTGTTCCACCCAACATCATAAAGAAAGCGAATTTAAAACAGATTTTACTTTTTCTTGAAACACATAGTGTGTACAAGTGATTGTTGACGCATTTGCTTTGATTTGACTTAGTTTCATTGCTTTTCCGTTTTTATACTCTCGCAACAATGTTGCTAACGAGAGTATTATAGTTTTGTTCACATAACGGTTGTTTGTGAGTCCTAAAACTAAAAGAGTCGATATAGGGTTATATATACCAAAGTGATCACGGCGACGAGTAGAGTCGAAATCCGGATGTCTGTCTGTCCGTCCGTCCGTCTGTCCGTCCGTCCGTGCAAGCTGTAACTTGAGTAAAAATTGAGATATCATGATGAAACTTGGTGCACGTATTCCTTGGCTCCATAAGAAGGTTAAGTTCGAAGATGGGCAAAATCGGCCAACTGCCACGCCCACAAAATGGCGGAAACCGAAAACCTATAAAGTGTCATAACTAAGCCATAAATAAAGATATTAAAGTGAAATTTGGCACAAAGGATCGCATTAAGGAGGGGCATATTTGGACGTAATTTTTTGGAAAAGTGGGCGTGGCCCCGCCCCCTACTAAGTTTTTTGTACATATCTCGGAAACTACTATAGCTATGTCAATCAAATTCTATGGACTCGTTTCCTTCAGGAATTTCCATATACAGTTCAAAAATGGAAGAAATCGGATAATAATCTCGCCCACCTCCCATACAAAGGTTATGTTGAAAATCACTAAAAGTGCGTTAACGGACTAACAAAAAACGTCAGAAACACTAAATTTTACGGAAGAAATGGCAGAAGGAAGCCGCACCCAGGGTTTTTTTAAAAATTGGAAATGGGCGTGGCGCCGCCCACTTATGGACCAAAAACCATATCTCAGGAGCTACTAGACCGATTTCAATGAAATTCGGTATATAATGTTTTCTTAACACCCTGATGACATGTACGAAATATGGGTGAAATCGGTTCACAACCACGCCTTCTTCCAATATAAAGCTATTTTGAATTCCATCTGATGCCTTCTCTGTATAATACGAGTATAAACATTAGGAACCAATGATGATAGCGGAATAAAACTTTACAAAAATACGGTATTTGAAAAATATGTAAATGACGTATTATGAAATCTCGATTATCACTTTACCATGCGAGAGTATAAAATGTTCGGTGACACCCGAACTTAGCCCTTCCTTACTTGTTTTGTTTTTTTTTTATTTCGCGCTTCTTTTTCCTAATATCTAGCAGCTTCTAGCATTTAAGATACAAAGCTTTTATTATAGCTAATTTCTTCAGCTGTTACAGTAAATACATACCTTTATATTATATTAAGAGAAGTATGGAAGAGCAAAGTTCAGGTGTAACCGAACTTTTTATACTCTTGTAAAGCGGAAGAATCGAAGCTACGGAAATTACTTGAAGCGCTGGTAAAACTTTATATTAAACAAGTAAGGAAGGGCAAAGTTCGGGTGGAACCGAAGATTTTATATTCTCGCAACTTACAAGAATCAAAGCCAGGGAAAACTTTATAGTACAAAACGTCAACCTGAGGTTCGAAATCCAAGCAAATTTATATATGATATACTATTTATAACTCCTATACTAACAGACATGAAAAGTTTGTTAGAAAAACGAAGGCCATTGTATGTAGTATATGGAAGTGGGGGTATTATCTACCCGATTTTATCTATTTTTCCCAATACAACATTCCATAAACATGTCACTTACTAAAAAACTAATCATATAGAGCAGGCCTGTCCAACATACGGCCCCCGGGCCACCATCCGGCCCGCCATCTCTTATAGTCTTTGGGCATCCCAGTTGTATAGGCCTGAAACACGTGATGGATAAAGTAGTGCAGACAGTTAATTTTATACGCGCAAGAGGGCTTAACCACAGACAGTTCCAGGCTTTTCTGGCTGGTGTCGGTTCAGATCACGAAGACATTGTATACTTCAGTCGCGTTCGCTGGCTCAGCAGAGCAGCCACACTAAAACGATTATATTCCCTGCTGGACGACTTAAAGATTTTTCTTGGCAACAAAGACCAAGAAATTACTTTCCTTACTGATGAGGAGTGGTTGGCTGATTTGGCTTTCCTGGTTGATATAACTAAATATCTTTCTGATCTTAACTTAAAACTACAAGGGAAAGACCAACTATGCACACAGTTATACGAACACGTTTTAGCTTTCACAAAAAAGCTTTTATTGTTGGAAAAGCAGCTGGAACAAAAGCAGTTGATTCATTGGGAGACCTTATCTACAAAAAAGCAAGATACCCTGGATTTTGACAAGTACGTGTTGATGTTACAAAGATTAAGGAACGAATTTGACGACAGATTCGCATACTTCAAATTACAAACTCCCTAAAAGTATTTCAAAATCCATTTGATGTTGAAATTGAAGGCGCTGCGCAGAGTTTACAGCTGGAGTTAATAGAATTGCAAAGCAGCTCTCATCTAAAAACAGCATATAATAATTATCTTCCAAACTTAATTGAATTTTAAAAAAAGTATATTACACCCAGTCAATACCCAAACCTTACTAAGCTGGCTATTCAACATATTTCTTTATTTGGTAGTACATATGTTTGCGAGCAGCTGTTTTCTCGCATGAAATTTAACAAATCAAAAACCAGATCATCTTTATTAGATAGCCATCTTAAAGGCATTTTGCGCATAGCCACTTCTAAAACTCCAGCTCACATAGATGCGCTGTGCAAACAGAAAAAATTTCAGACATCTCATTAATTAGATTTTAAGAATAAGAATATCTTTATATGCTAAGGCCATAGTTACATTAATAATAATTTATTAAGATTTATGTGATGCTGCTTATTATAAATAAATAAATATACCAAAACTGAAGGTCATTTTATTTTTTTTTGGCCCGCTACGGTTATGAAAATGCTAAACCTGGCCCTTCACAAAATTATGTTGGACGGGCATGATATAGAGTAAAGTCAGCCGGATGTTCGGAAATCCATGTTATTAGTTACAAATATGGGGGTAAGACAAGTTTTCGCTCAAATTTATTTATATTGGGCACAAAGATACATTGTTATGAGTAAAATACGCTAGCTCATCTTCATAGAGATAACTCACATATTGGCTGATATATGCGGTACAAAGTCACCCAGAAGCTTGATAATATTTATTTATATTAGGTATATGGGGGCTTCAGACGGCTGAATGGCAGCGAAAGCACAATGCCAGGAGAAAGCGAACCCGATTCATCAATCGATGACGATGGAGCAAAAGTTCCTTTGTCTGACCATGAAGAAGTTCCAATAGCAATTACCTGTTTGAAGAACAACAAAGCGGCGAAGAATTGATATGGAGTAAAATATGGTCCGACGAAAGCATGCCCAACGATTGGAATTTAAGTGTGTTCTGTCCAATCCACAAAAAGGGAGACCCCACAATCTACGCCAACTACCGTGGGATAAATCTCCTAGACATCGCATATAAGGTTCTATCGAGCGTATTGTGTGAAAGATTAAAGTCCACTGTCAACAAACTGATTGGACGTATTCAGTGTGGCTTTAGACCTGGCAATTCAACAACTGACTAGATATTCACCATGCTCCCGTGAAAAGAGAATCGACACAGACCACTTCTTTGCCGATTTCAAAGCTGCTTTTGACAGCACGAAAAGGAGCTGCCTTTATGCCGCGATGTCTGAATTTGGTATCCCCGCAAAACTAATACGGCTGTGTAAACTGACGTTGAGAAACACCAAAAGCTCCGTCAGTGTCGACCTCTCCGAGCCGTTCGATACCATACCAGGTTTCTTCTTCACTTCTTCAACCTGCTGCTGCAGAAAATAATCCGTGCTGCAGAACTTAATCGAGCAGGTACAATCTTTTATACGAATGTACAGCTGCAGGCGTATGGCGATGATATTGATATCATTGGCTTCAACACCCGTTCTGTTAGTTCAGCTTTCTCCAAACTGGATAAGGAAGCAGCTGGCAGAGAACGAGGGCAAGACGATATATCTCCTGTTATCAACCAAACAGTCTTTGCATTCGAGACTACTCTCCCATGTCACTGTTGACAGTCCATAACTTCGAAGTTGTAGATAATTTCGTCTATCTTGAACCAGCATTAATAGCAATAACAATGGCAGCCTCGAAGTCCAACGCAGAACTGAACAAAACGACGAAGAAAAACCAAACTCTACAAGTCACTTATTATTCCTGTCCTACTATATTGTGCAGAGACATGAACGATGACAACATCCGATGAGTCGACGTTACGAGTTTTCAAGAGAAAGGTTCTGCAAAAGATTTATGGTCCTTTGAGCATTGGCCCCAGTGAATACCGAATTCGATGGAACGATGAGCTATGATATGATGTATGGGATATACGACGATATTGACATAGTTCAGCGAATTGAGAGATAGCGGCTGCGCTGGCTAGGTCATGTGGTGTGTATGGACGAAAACACTCCAGCTCTGAAAGTATTCGACGCAATACCAGAAGTAGCAGAGCAGAGGAAGCAGAAGGAGAGTAAAACCTTCACTACGTTGAAAATATCAGGTGGAGAAAGACCTGGCTTTGCTTGGAATCTCCAATTGGCGCCACCTTGCGAAAAGAAGAAACGATTGGCGCGCTGTTATTAACTCGGATATAATCGCGTAAGCATTGTCTACGCCAATAAAGAAGAAGACATGGTGGCTAAGGGATTCAACCCATTTTTGACACACAGACATATCATTGTCAGAGAAGTTCTTACTATCCCCGAATTTCAATGAAAAAGAATGCCATGTACCAAATTTTGTTAAAATCGGTTACCCGAGTCCCGAGATATGGAATTTCTCCTAAAAGTGTGCTGTGCCACGCCCATCGTCCAATTTTTACCCCGGCTCCTATGAAGCCTTGTCACACCATCCCGGCAGAAAATTGTTTACTTTTCTAGCGCATTTAGTTATTGATTTATCGCGCGTTTAGTAGCTTTCAACAGTACTGTTTCCCCATTTTCATACCATTAGGAATTTTTGTAATATTCGTGATGGGCGAATTTGGTTATTGTAGCTTTAGTGGTTTAGGAGATATATACATTTCACTTTTTAGAGGGCGGGCCCACTCCCATTTTTTCAACATTTTTCGCCCACAGTTGCCCCTGGCTACTGCAATCCTCTGTGCTAAATTCGAGTTTTATATCTCAGTCTATTGTTTAGTCATGGTACTTTATAGATTTTCGGTTAATGGTGACTTGGGGGCGTGGTAATAGTCCGATTACGCCCATCTACGAACAGACAGACAGTCAACGCAGTTTCAACTTTTCTCGCCATCCTGATCATTTATAAATATAAGGTGATACAAACAACCGTTACAACAAAACTATTATACTCTGTAGCAACATGTTGCAAGAGTATAAAAATGTTTAGAAAGAATTCGAAGAATCGAAGAAATTGTGAATGAAGTACAACCAAATTTTGTATAAGTATTATGGGTCAGTTAGTTTAATATCTATGGTACGTACATATGTACATATGTATATTTTACTTCCCTTAGTTCAAATCTTCATTAAACGAGATACATCTGACATAAACTTCATTGTAGATGCTAAGTTTATTACATATATTTAGTTGATGTGCAAAACGTCAACCAGAGGATCGGAGTTGATAATATTGACCATAAATATATGCAGTATAAGGCATACTTGAAATATTTCAAAAGGTATATGGGAGTTAGGTGTAGTATTGACTCGATTTTATCTAATATTGGCATTACTACATATTATTGACAGAAATAGATGATCTTTGAATTTCATTAAGGTACCTCACATACCTTCAACAATATATAAATACTAAAGTCAACCGGATGTTTGAAAATCCTGATATTAGTTATTTGGGGGCTAGGACAAGTTTTCATCCGATTTTATCCAATTTAAATTTAATTAAGATATTTCACATATTGGCTGATATATGCGATATAACGTTAGATGTAAATTTTTTCTATTAGGAATATGGGGGCTAAGGGAAATATAATTCGATTTGGATAATTCATAAGGTGAAACACCTCAAAGGCAATATTCGTACAAAGTTTTATGCGGATGTATTGATTGTATATTAGAAAGTGAATGAATGAGATGGAATTTGAAATTGTATTACATTGAAAGTAGGTGTGGTTTTTAACCGATTTCGCCAATTTACGCACTATAACATGGGAATGTGAAAATAATAACATACACCAAATTTGGTAAAGTAGGTCTGGGGATATGTGATGTAACCATTGTCCAATTTTGGCTATGGGTCTTATAAATTCCTCTTATCACTGTTAGTGTGGCTTATTTAGCTACTGATTTATCGAACTTTTAGTAGTTTTTAACAAAACCGGCTTAGTTGTGGAAATTTATAGGCTTTCGGGTAATGACGGTTTGTGCGCATAGCAGTGATCCTATTACGGCCATCAATGAACTTGCCCTTACTTTTTTGCCAAGAAACACGTGTACCACATTTCATAACAACTCAATTTTTACTCAAGTTAAAACTTGCACGCAGAAGCGGTTGGACGGGCTGCGCTTGTATATGAATATACTTGTATATCTATCTCAATTAGTTTTAGGTAAAATGCATAACCGTTAGGTGAACAAAACTATTATATGAGTTAGTTTTTACATGAAGTAAAAATGAGTCACCACACTTTTGAGCTGCACCGAAATGTGTACTTCTTATTTATACTCTTAAAGACTAACTTATTACACGGTTCTTACTTCTATTTACATATACTAACTAGTAAGTTTACTTATTACTAGCTGATAGTTTGTTTAGATATACATAGATGTATATTATATTATTTGTTTACATATATGTATATTGTTTGCTTAGATACATTTCCTATGTTCTAAGATAAGGTTGTTGAGATATTCAAACTCAAGGTTGTTTTGATGCATTTTCTTTAATGTTGTTTTGATACATTCTGTTTATATCATAAAAGCAGAAATAGCTAAAACCGCTACTCCCTTCCTTCCTTTACCTTCCTTAGCGCGCAAAATGTGTTAAAAGTTGAGCCCGTGGTAAAAACGCAGAAATCAGCCAACTTTGTTTGTTTTCATTTGAACAATGCTGCCACTGCTCAATACGCATATATAGTTTTGTACACATCTAACTTTTAAATTACAATTTTTCATAATATAAAATATCAAAACTGAAAACACACTATTAAAAAAAGGTTTATATATTTATAAATAATAGCATTCGACTATGATTTTGAGTTATTTTAAGAAAATTTCAAACATATTGAAGACAACTTTTATAATTACTACAGTATATCTATCGAGATTGGCAACCCTGCGTTGTGAGAGAGCAATCAGCTGACACGTTTCTACGGCAAAAATCTAAATGTCGTGGATTCATACGGCAAAGAGAGAAGGGAGTAGCGTTTTTCGCTGTTTACTTACATTGCGCGCCCATGAGATAGGTCGTATCAGCTGACACGTCCCACGGGTCTACCTTTTTGGCTGTTTGCGCTATAAGTAATACGTTCCTTAACCTACTCTGTAGCTACATTGCAATATTATAAAAATATCCGAAAAGCTGCGGTATTGAGAAAAAGTTCAATCATAACTTGAGATGAGTGACTCACAAATATTCTCGAAGCATTGCACGGAAAATGCAAAATTTAAACGGGAATGATGAATTTTTCGGTGGTGTTACCTTACTACTGTCTGGTGATTTCCCTCAGGCTTCCGTTAAAGCACTCCGATTGACTATAAATATGCACGTAAAATTGTACACCGCTTTCGCGATTATAGCCGATCTTACAGCCGGGTGCCAGCTGTTCTGCCTTTTCCCAGATTGGCGCCAAGTGGGGATTCCAAATGTAGCCAGGTCCTTCTCTATCTGGTGTTTCCAACGGAGTGGAGGTCTTTCTTATCCTCTGCTTCATCCAGCAGTTACTGCGTCGACTACGATCAGAGCTGGATTGTTTTCGTCCATCCGGACAACATGACCTAGCCAGCGTAGCCGCTGTCTTTTAATTCGCTGAACTATGTCAATGTAGTCGTATGTCTCATGCAGCTCATCGTTCCATCGAATGCGATATTCGCCGTGGTCAACGCGCAAAGGACCATCGATCTTTCGCAGAACCTTAATCTCAAAAACTCGCAACGTCGACTCATCAGTTGTTGTCTTCGTCCATACCTCTGAACCGTTTGGAAGGACTTATGTATGAGTGTCTTATAGAGTTTGAACTTTACTTCTCAATTGCCTACTCCAAAGTAGGAACTGTTGGCAAGAATTATTTTGCGTTGGATTTCAAGGCTAACATTGTTGTTGTTGTTTATATTGGTCCCTAGATAGACGAAATTATCTTCGACTTCGAAGGTATGACTGTCCCTTCATTCACTACCGGATCCATTTGCTTCACCTCCTTATCCATTCTAGAGAAAGCAGAACTAACCTCGCGGTTGTTGAGGCCAATGATATCAATATCATCGGTGTAAACCAGCAGCTGCACACTCTAATAGAAAGTGGAGGCGAATACTATTATTTATAAACAGATACATTATTTTTAAAAGTTAAATTTTAGTTTTGATCTTTTACATTATGAAAAAGTTTGCAAATAAAATGATGCATGTGCAATACCATATAACGAATTGAGCAATGGACAACAACAGCATTTTACTTTGTCACTACAGGCAAATTTCGTTTGTTACGGGCGGTAAGTACGAAAAGGCGGTACGTCGTCTACTAACTAATGTTTCAATATTTGCTCAATACGTTTACATGGTTTTGCACATCTAGCATTTAAGTTATAATTTTTAATAATGAAAAAGATTAAAACTAAAATCTAATTATTGAAAATAGTATACCTATTTTTAAATAAAAGTATTCTACTGTGATTCTGAGTTAGTTTAAGGATATTTCAAATACTGGGCAGTCGAAAAAGTCTTTTGGTATTTTGTCAATAGATGTCGTTGCAGTCGTATAAATCCAGTGCTACCAATCACATTGTGTTATACCATATAGTGTTGGAAAGGTGAGATTTTAAGCTTCATTTAATAAAAAAAATTAAATTCGGGGAAGTTGAAAAAAACTTGCAGCTGTTCAAAAATGAGTGAAAATCATGAAGAGATTCCCAATCACATTGTGTTATACCATATAGTGTTGGAAAGGTGAGATTTTAAGCTTCATTTAATAAAAAAAATTAAATTCGGGGAAGTTGAAAAAAACTTGCAGCTGTTCAAAAATGAGTGAAAATCATGAAGAGATTCCCTATATTTTGAAATTAAAAAAAAAATAAGTTCGTGTAGCACAACAATGGGTTGCACACTTCCGTTCTGGAAAATTCGAAATTTCGATTTACACTAATGGAATAATGTCTATAGCGGAATCTATGGGAAAAATGGTCGACCAAAACGGTACATATTTTCTTTATTTATTTATTATTAAAAATAAAAAAAAATAAGTTGAATTTTATTAGAAGTACGAAAAGACCTTTTCGACTATCCAATATATACAAGTTTATATTTTAATAACTACAAAATATCGATATTACCATCCCTGTGTTATAAGAGAGCAATTCGTTTAAATTAAATTACTCTGCTTATAGTAACTTTACTACTATTATTATTTTTACAGTCCCTCCCATGCTTTTGATACCCCATCAATTGGTTGGAGCTCCTGAAGGTTTCAACGTAACAATTGAATGTTTCACGGAAGCACATCCAACTTCGTTAAATTACTGGACTCGTGGAGAAGGCCCCATTATACACGACTCTTATAAATACAAGTGAGTACGCAATTAATGAATATAAAAATATTTACTTTATTTATTTGTTATTAATAATAAAAATAAAACAGTTTGTAACACTTAAAACTAATATATGTAGATAGTTCTAAACTTATTTATATATTAAGGTTGGTATTTCAGAGGAGCAGCGCACAAGTTTAGCCGATTTTTACTTTAGCTTTAACTTTCCGCTATCACACTCGTAATAAATGTCAGAAAAGAAAAATGTCCGCGAAATTGGTGTACAAAATTTAATTCAATAATAAAAATATTTATGCATGATGGAAACGTGCGCTTAATATGTATCAAAATGACGAAATGATGTGCAGAATCGAATTCTGTAATTCTCGTGGACCATATATTTATTGTAATAGCATTCTTAAGTAGTATTTGAGTAAATATTTGACAGTAAATTAATAAACATTTATATTTAGACTGAAATTTTTTTCTATCGTCCCAAATTTCTCCGTACATATGTATATTTGTCTCTCATTGAAGTTGCTGTCGCTTCTACTACATATGTACACTAGGGTGTGTCATTCTGAGGCAACCTTTTTTTTTCAACTGAAAAACAGGCTAAAAACTTTCGAAAAGATGAGCTCTTAATATTAATACTAAGAGGTGCCTATTTCAAATTTTCTGTTTTCCATATAAATTACATGGAAAAGAAATCATTTTTTTTGTGGTGGTTATTGTGCGGAGGTTATTATATGTACACGCGATGGCTGCCAGTAGGGATGGTAAACTCGATTCCGATTCTACTCGAAAATCGAGTTTTCTCGTAAAATAATCGATTTTTCGGAATCGATCTTCAGTAGTCGAAGTCGATTAATAATGGATTCTTGACATAAATAAACCATAAATAAAGATATTAAAGTGAAATTTGGCACAAAGGATCGCATTAAGGAGGGGCATATTTGGACGTAATTTTTTGGAAAAGTGGGCGTGGCCCCGCCCCCTACTAAGTTTTTTGTACATATCTCGGAAACTACTATAGCTATGTCAACCAAATTCTATGGACTCGTTTCCTTCAGGCATTTCCATATACAGTTCAAAAATGGAAGAAATCGGATAATAATCTCGCCCACCTCCCATACAAAGGTTATGTTGAAAATCACTAAAAGTGCGTTAACCGACTAACAGAAAACGTCAGAAACACTAAATTTTACGGAAGAAATGGCAGAAGAAAGCTGCACCCAGACTTTTTTTAAAAATTGAAAATGGGCGTGGCGTCGCCCACTTATGGACCAAAAACCATATCTCAGGAACTACTCAACCGATTTCAATGAAATTTGGTATGTAATATTTTCTTAACATCCTGATTACTTGTACAAAATATGGGTGAAATCGGTTTACAACCACGCCTTCTTCCAATATAACGCTATTTTGAATTCCATCTGATGCCTTCTCTGTATAATATATACATTAGGAACCAATGATGATAGCGGAATAAAACTTTACACAAATACGGTATTTGAAAAATATGTAAATGACTGATAATGAAATCTCGATTATCACTTTATCGTGCGAGAGTATAAAATTTTCGGTGACACCCGAACTTAGCCCTTCCTTACTTCTTTTTCCATGTAATTTATATGGCAAACAGAAAATTTAAATGGTCACCTCTTAATATTAATATTAAGAGCTCATCTTTTGAGTGACTTTCTTTTTCACATTTTCGAAAGTTTTTAGCCTGTTTTTCAGTTGAAAAAAAAGGTTGCCTCAGAATGACACACCCTAATGTACACCTCACACCAACTTGATATGTACCTATGGCAAGTGTGAGCACCATTTAACCATACGGCCATAGTACTATATAGTATGTGTGTGAAATACTTTTTAACATGTTCGCCACTTTTTTCTAACAAAATTTTTAAAACTACAAAAACTTTAAAAATAACAATTACGTCTAATTACGTTTATGAGGACAGGAAATGTAAAAAGAAATACTTATGATTTTATTTTATACAATTTGATGTTTTAATTTATTTTAAAGGAAACTACAAAAAGTAGATAATACAATAAAAAATAAATTAAAAATAAAATTGTTTGAGCTGGCAAAGTTTAGTATTAGCGAATTTATATACAGTTTGTTAAGAATATGTTTTTACATCTAATAAAGGACACCGTTTTTATTTTGTGTTGTATTAAAATAAAGGGTTTTACTTTTCAACATATGTTGAATCTATTATACATATATATTATAGTCCGTTTTATATTCAAGTTTATGTTTTAATAACAACAAGATATCGATATTAACATGATTAGTTTTACTAGATCATGTTCGTTCGGAATTTTAGCCCATTCTTCATTAATATATGGTATTAATTCATTACGGTTCTTCGAATTTGTTTTGCCGCCCTTTTTTAGGTTTGCGCATAAATTCTCAATAGGATTGAGATCTGGGCTTCGGGGTGACGCGTTTAGTTTTTTTTCGCAATTATAAAGTAGCCAAGTTCTTACGACAAATGCTTTGTGTTTCGGGTAGTTATCTTGATAAAATTTAAATTTATTTCCTTCAAACCCAAATCTAGACACACTGTTGTGTAAATGAAAACATAAAACGTTACGGTATTGTGTAGCTTCCACATGTCCATTAATAACAAAAGGATCTCCAATTTCTCTACAAGAAATGCAGGCTCATACTATCACCGAAAGTTTACCGAACTTTACAGTTGGTATAATATATTTTTGGTTTTCAGCTTTTAAAGGTTGACGCCATACTCTGTTAGGTCCTTCGTTATGATAAAGCACTATCTTCGTCCCGTAATAAAAAATAAAGTTGCTATGTAAAATATGACTTGTGGCGCACGACAGCTCGCAACGAATATTTATTTTTAAGAAACACTTAGCGAACCGTTTCATGTGATATATCAACTCCAGACTCCAACTTTATTTCATTTGCAATCTTGTTGATATTTCATTATTCGGCACTCTTTTCGGGTTTTTGACCTTCCTGGTAAATGGAGCAACTGTCTTCTTTTTTCTTTGCCGGCATGATTAATAACTATATAGTAAGTATGCTTGTAACTCCACGCCTGGCTCAGATATGGCCAGAGTGGGTACTCCTTAGCTCTGGAGTTAGGAGAGTGACAATAGAGGGATCTTGCGAGAGAGTGACCGGGAATGGAGAACGGCTCGCCTCGTAAAATTGAGAATTCTTCATAATTAATTTCAAGCTTTGTACAGCTGGTACCCATAACCCACCCATATGAGGAGCATTGTATAGATACAATAAAAGCGACCTAAACTTTGTAAGAGTAGGTGCACCAATGTATCGCATTGGGAGTTTTGTGATCCCTTAACTTTGTAATGGGGTTTCGTCCATAGCTGAGGTATGCTCAGCCGCTCCAGGGTCAGCCTTGGGACCCACGAACCCTTAGCAAAAAAGAGACGAGTTTTATCCTCGTAAAGTTATATCCACACCCCCACCCCTTATGCGGACAGCCAGACCAGCGTTAACGCTTGCTTGAGGCTGGCACGGTGATGAAAATGAACGGAATTGATGAGCCAGGCGTTGACGCTTGTTGAAGCTGGCACGGTGATGAAAACGAACGGGATTGATGAGCCAGGCGTTGACGCTTGTTGAGGCTGGCACGGTGATGAAAATGAACGGAATTGATGAGCCAGGCGTTGACGCTTGTTGCGACTGGCATGGTGATGAAAATGAACGGAATTGGTAAGCCAGGCGTTGGCGCTTGTTGCGACTGGCACGGTGATGAAAATGAACGGAATTGATGAGCCAGGCGTTGACGCTTGCTGCGACTGGCACGGTGATGAAAACGAACGGGATTGATGAGTCAGGCGCTGACGCTTGCTGCGACTCGCACGGTGATGAAAATGAACGGGATCGATGAGCCAGGCGTTGACGCTTGTTGCGACTGGCACGGTGATGAAAACGAACGGGCTCCTGTGTCGCCTGTTAGTCACGTAGTTTTTAATAACGGTGCCCCCTGCGCGATGCTGGGCGACCGTCCGGTTCGGCGAGCTGGAGCAAAAGATCGCATTTTGTGTAAAGTGCTTGCTTTTATAGCAGCATCGCGCAGCTTTCGTCACCGTAGTGAGGTAAGTTGTATGCGTATGGTGCGTTAGTACGTATGATGGAAAGCTCTAGCAGCTTTCATCATCGTAGTGAGGTAAGTTGTGTGCGTAGTCAATGCGGTGAAGTTTAGTACGTATGGTGGTATGGTGAGGGTACATGATGTACTGTGGAGCGAAGTTGACGTAAATTATTGTAAGGTGGTAAAAGCCACGTTACAAGTTCCTTTCTGATTTGTATAAAATGTGTAGATTTTTCGACTTTTGGAGACAATTTTGTTATATTTTATGTTTAAGTGCAAGTAATATATTTATAACAAATAATAGTTTTTATTAAATAATATTTTTGTAACAAGTAATAGTTTTATTAAATAATATTTCTGGTAACACACCGAACTAGAACCTTGCAAGTTGAAGCACGTTGGCAATGTTGTATTCGATGTTTTTGCTGGCAAAAGTCTCCAATGCAACATTAGGATATATCACTCCTCCAATTTTAAAATAATGCAATGTCCTCATTGCAATTTTTCTTTGTTTACAAGTTAAAGTTTTTAAATAGAATTCTTACAATATTTAAAGATATTTTTAGCATATAACAAGAAAAAACGTTAACTTCGGCTGCACCGAAGCTAATATACCCTTCACAGGTGCATTTCTTTTAGTAACTATGTGTTCAGTTTGTATGGTAGCTATATGCTATAGTTAACCGATCTGACCAATTTCTTCGGAGATTACATTGTTGCCTTAGAAAATAATCTATACCAAATGTGGTGAAGATACATTGTCAAATGTGAAAGTTTTCCATACAAGAACTTGATTCCGATCGTTCAGTTTGTATGGTAGCTATATGCTATAGTTAACCAATTCTACGCAGATTACATTGTTGCTTTAGAAAATAATCTATACCAAATTTGGTGAAGATACATTGTCAAATGTGAAAGTTTTCCATACAAGAACTTGATTCCGATCGTTCAGTTTGTATGGAAGCTATATGCTATAGTTAACCAATTCTACGCAGATTACATTGTTGCCTTAGAAAATAATCTATACCAAATTTGGTGAAGATACATTGTCAAATGTGAAAGTTTTCCATACAAGAACTTGATTCCGATCGTTCAGTTTGTATGGTAGCTATATGCTATAGTTAACCGATCTGAACAATTTCTTCGGAGATTACATTGCTGCCTTAGAAAATAATCTATACCAAATTTGGTGAAGATACATTGTAGCATATAGCTTCCATACAAACTGAACACATAGTAACTAAAAGAAATGAACCTGTGAGGGGTATATTAGCTTCGGTGCAGCCGAAGTTAACGTTTTTTCTTGTTTATATATGTATATACTTTATAGGGTCTCCGACGCTTCTTTCTGGGTGTAACAAACATCGTGACAAACTTAATATACCCTGTTCAGGGTATAAAAATGATTAAGTAATAATGAATAAGTAAAAAGGAATGATAAGATTGATAAGATACAATTTTCAATTCTTATATTTAGTTTTAGTTGGTTTTCTTTTTTCTTTTAAATTGGTTTTTATAATTTCTTACATTTTGACTTTTAAACTTTGCAATATGATGTTCGCCATCTTCTTCAGTTTTAATAAGACTAACTTTTTTGTATGATTTACTACATAAGTTTGTCTAATCTCTTCCTCGAAACTTCTGCGTTTACAAAGTTTGTGTCGATATCTTTTTCTTGACGGTTTTTATTTACATTATTTATTCTTTGTTCTTTATTAATTTGAGGATCTTGGTTTGATGACTCCTTACTGGTAGTGGGGTGAAAAATTATATGGTTATATACGTATGTAAAAAGTGTTTGTTCAATTTCTAAATATTTTAGCTCTTTATCACCTGAAGTGTTTATTATTCTAAGTTTTTCATTCAAAGTTTTATGTAGTCTTTCAATGGCACCTATACCAGTTTTACTGGTGGTTACTTCTACTTTTATATTTAATGAATTACACCATTGTTTAATGTTTATGTTATTTAAACCTTAGTCTTGGTCAATTTTTAAAGCTTTTGGAGGACCCATAAAATTAAAAATTTTTAGCAATGCTTTTTTGGATTCCAGCCAGTTCAATGCTTTAACTTTTTCTATCATAGCAAACTTAGAGTATAAATCGATACATGTTAAATAATATTCATTATTCCACTTCCACAAATCTACAACATATTTTTCTCTTATTTTGTAAATTGGCGGTGTAATTTTGAACGGCATTTTGTTAGAAATATGATCGTTCTTACAATGATTACACAGTTCACATTCATTTATTATTTTGGTGATTTCCTTAAGATAATTGGGGTAATAATACTGCAATTTAAAACATTTTGTAACCTTCTCTATACCTTGATGAAGTCTACTTAAATGGATTTCAAGTACTTTACTTTTAAAATTTGCAAAATCTGTAATGTTTTCTAATTCTTTTGTACACTGATAAAACTTGTTGCGACTTGTTGTTACTCGTATTTGTGTCTTCTAAACGTTTTGAAATTGTATAAAATCAGTATCATTGGGCATAAAAATTGCTGTATTATTTTTGAAAAAATGGGTTTTAATTATATCTTTAATAAAATCTGTAGTTAATTCTTTGTATGTAATTATAATTAGATTATTAGAAAAAACTTTCGTTATTGTAGTTGAGTCTTTACCATCCCTTATTAATTTAATTTGATTTTTGAATACATTTAATGGTCGCTCTGTTATCTTAATAAAACTTTCGGAATCTTCATCGGCAGAATGAACAGTGTTTACGTTAGATTCAGATTCTTCATTAAAAAAGCATTCCGTAATTTTAATACGAGAAAGAAATTGTCTGCTACACAATTTTCTTTACCTGATATGTATTTTACGTCAAAGTCATACTCATTATGCCGAATCTTCCATCTTTGTAACTTGGAGTTTGGTTCCCTTAAGTTGTGGAGCCATTGCAATGGTCTATGATCACTATTTATTAAAAATTTCCTGCCGTATAAATATGGTCTAAAATATTTGGTAGCCCAAACCATGGCTAAAAGTTCTTTCTCAGTAGTTGAGTAGTGCAGCTCATGTTCATTGAGTGTGCGACTAGCAAAACAAATTGGATGTCCCTGTTGACTGAACACTGCCCCTAATGCCACATTTGACGCATCAGTCGTCAATGTAAATATTTTCTCATAATTTGGATATGCCAGAATTGGATTACGGTGTTGAAGTTTGAATCTTCCTTTTTGACAACATATAATTTTGACGACATATAATTTAAAAACAAAACTTTTTCCTTTAAAATGTATCAAATCGATATTGTGTTTTTTGCTAGCTTGGGTAGCTACTTTATTCAAAATGTATCAAAAAATTTTGTTTTTGTTTTTTATTTTAGTTTATTTTTTGGCCTTTACACGATTGTGTGTATTTAAAAAAAAGGTACAGCCCGACTCGTTGTTCAGGGTATTTTAGGCGAATAAGTTCTTTTTAATTTAGGATCTTTTGCTCAGTTCCTACTGACTGCGCCAGTAATATTTTTACAACAAATAATAGTTTTTATTAAATAATATTTTTGTAACAAGTAATAGTTTTATTAAATAGTATTTTTTGTAATAAGTAATAGTTTTATTAAATAATATTTCTGGTAACACAACGAATTAGAACCCTGTGAGTTGGATGATGAAATCTAAGTGAGCCGTGACAAACGCGATTTAACAAACGGTGTCGCTTAATGTGCGGGACCGCTTTCAATGGGGAAAATGCTGAATTGAAGAACGTTGGCAATGTTGTATTCGATGCTTTTGCTGGCAAAAGTCTCCAATGCGACATTAGGATATGTCACTTGCATATGCACTAATTTGGCGTTTAGTAGGGCGCGACATAACTTGAGATTTTTTAAGAAGGTTTATTGTATCATTATTGGCGAAAGCCAATTCTCTACAACCAGTTTTCGTTTTCATAATCTGTTTTTTATACGCTCGCAATAGGTTGCAGTAGAGCATAATATTTTTGTTTTAAGTAACTTTCGTCCGTACAAGAATACTTCAGTAAAAGTTGAGATACATGTTCCTTGGCACCTAGGGGAGAATATTATTCCGGATAGGCGGAATCGAAACTTTACCATGTCCATAAGATTACGTTAATCGAACACCTAAAAAATACCGTAACTAAGCCGCAAAGTAAAATACCAAACAGTAATTTGGTACTGAAACCGCACTTAATAGATTTAATTCACATGTCTCACAAACCTCTAAAGCCATATCAACCAAACTTGCAAAGAACGAATAATTTTGGCACCTTCTCAGACTGTGTGAATATGTTGATTATGTTAAAAACTACTAAAAGTGCTTAAGTGATTAATCAGTAAATAAGTACGACAGAAAATTAAATTTTTAATAACTCCATTTTTTATACCGGTTAATATCTTAGGCCTCATAAAAGAAATTCAGATAACTACATATTTGTTTTAGAACACAGCTTGAATAATTGAAATTAGGAGAGAATCATTTTCTGATGATAGCATGTCTATCTGTCAGAAATGGGTTAATCATTTATGTACCTAATGCTTTCGAACTTCCGTCTAACTTATATCGCATATATCGGCCAATATGTGAGTTATCTTAATTATATTGAGGGAGCATGTTTTCCTTTTAACGATGCACCACTGTGCCTAAAATGGCGACCCATATATCTAATATCCGGATTTTCAAGCATCTTGTTGACTTTACTTCTTATATAATGATAATTGTATGTGAGATACATTAATGAGACTCAAAGAGCATCTGTTTCTATTACTAATATGTAGTTATGCCAAAATCCTCCTATCTCCCATATATATCTTATAAAGTATTATATTATAAAGTATTTTCAAACTCCCCGTTGGCCTTATTTGTGAAATTATATTATCCTATATAATTTCCGTCATTCTAAGAAACCTTATAATATTAATGGTTTGGCACTGAACATGAATGGAGTTAGATCAAATGGGCTAAATCGACGATCTATGAAGTTATATATAAAGTAAACATATAAAAACCCTTAGAAGAGATAAAGGATTTGATATAAATGGCAATTTTATAATTTATTACCATATGTAGTACGAGGGCTGTCTGATAAATAACCGACGTAACCATGATGCACGCGACTTTTTCAAAAATTTTTTTTTATTTTTCTACATAGTCTCCTTGTAACTCCACACACTTCTCCCAGCGATGCTCCCATCTCTGCAACCCTTCCAAATAGAGCGCTGGTAATGTTCATACGCGCACGTTTGTGGTCTAGCGTAAGCAAACGCGGCACCCAACGAGCGGACAGCTTTCTCATGCCCAAATTTTGGTTTAATTTGTGACAAACACGTTCTTTTGGCATATTCATAATCTCAGCTATTTCCCTAACTTTAATCCGGCGGTCGTCTAGTACCAATTGATGAACTTTAGCGATGTTATCGTTAGTGGTTACGGTTTTTGGACGCCCTGGACGTTCATCATCTTCCAAGCTCCTGCGACCACGTTTAAATTCAGCTGCCCAAAATTTTACGGTGGTAAACGATGGTGCAGAGTCACCATACACAGAGCCCAACTCATCTTTGATTTGTGAAGGCGTATTGCCTTTCAGAAATAAAAATTTAATTACAGCTCGATATTCAATTTTTTCCATTTATGGGAAATCACCGAAATAGACTCACAAAAACGACTGTCAACAGATAATTGCGCAAGATAGATTTCTGAAAATTGGCGAGTAGCTATTATAAAATGAACAATTTGAAGTAGAAACTTTTTTTTCAGATGTGCCGCTAGCTTCCCGTTGAGGTCGGTTATTTATCAGACAGCCCTCGTATAGTATGTATGTACATTAAAAAAATATTTTTATTCGGCTACATGGGCAACATGTAAATGCGGAAGGTCAGAGGTGGCGTGTTTAATTGTAAAATTGAAATTTTGGCTCTGAATCAAATTTTACTGAAATTATTAAATTTTGTGAAGGATGTCTATATGATAATTGTGGTTGACCAGGCGCACAGAAAAAAGAGCGCAGTGCACATTTATCAACGAACTTTATTTTTTAGCATGCGTGCGTTCCTTATAAATATAATGTATAATATATAATTATTTGTTGTCATTGTTATATGAAATACTAAGTAAGTCAGCCGGATGTTCGAAAATCTTGATATTAGTTATATAGGGGCTAGGTCAAGTTTTCGCTCAAATTTATCTATTTTGGGCGCAAAGATACACTGTTATGAGTTAAACACGCTTTCTTATTTTCATTGGGATAACTCACATGTTAGCCGATATATGCGGTACACCCCGAAGTTCGAAAATCTTTATAAGTATATGGGGGCTAAGTGCAGTTGGTCCGATTCAACCTAATTTTGACATACAGACACACCACTATAAGAGAAGGATTGTCTGCAAATTTCAGTTATATATATCATACTTTGACCGACAGTTTCGATCAAATATCAACTATAGGTACCTGGGTCTAAATATTCGGTACTTAGGGTCTTGAGAAGTTTTTATTGGATGTGAACACTTTTTGGTCATAAGTTGGCACACACTAACGACATTATTCGTGCAAAGTTGTATCCCGTTATATTAATAGCTTCTTGATTTGAGTACTGGAAACTGAAAGAATCAAGTGGAATTTAAAATTGTGCTATATGTGAAGTAGGCGTGATTGTTGTCAGATTTCGTTAATTTTCACAGTGGGACATAAAAATTTCGAAAGAATGCTACGTACTAAATTTTGTCGAAATTGGTAAGATGGGTCCCGAGATATGGGATTTCACCAAAAAGTGGGCGGTGTCACGTCCATCGTCCAATTTCATCCATTTTCACACTGTTGGTAGAAGTTCTTATAAGATTTGTACTCAGCAAGTTTGGTTGTTGTAGCTTAAGTGGTTTAGGAGAGGGCAGGGCCACGCCCACTCAAAAACTCTTTCCCACATGTGCCCCTTGCCACTGTGATCCGCCGTACCAAATTACAGCTTTATATCTTAATGAGGCGCTTAGTTATACCACTTTATGTGTTTTCGGTTAATGACGATTCGATCTACGAACTCGAATTTGTTGATGTACTAAGGGACTTACATACCAAGTTTCATCGTGATACATATCTCAAGTTACAGCTTGCTCGGACGGACCCACGGACGGACAGACAGACAGTTAACCGGATTTCAACTTTTCACCCTGGTCATTTATATACGTATATAATATACTATATATTATATATATAACCCTATATCTATCTCGATTAGTTTTAGGTGATATGTACAATCGTTAGGGGAAACACTATAATACTCTGTAGCAACTGGTTGCAAGAGTATAATTATAGCTGTTTGTTTTCACACATTAGAATCTTCTTCCCTCCCAGCCACGGCTAACCACTTTTCTCAGAAATTTAATACAATTAATTACATATTTTTTCATGTACGCACACGTGCTTAATTTTTTAATATCTCAAAGAGAACAAAACTAGCTATCATATTTCTTGATATTATTGAATGAGTGCGAATGAGAAAACATAACTGTCATTAGTGCCAAAAGAAAATCCCAAAAAGGGTAATTAAAAAAACGATTGAAAGATGCAAGTCATTCGCTCGCTTAGAACAAAAGGTAAGTTGGATGAATTTTATGTGATTTGTGAACAACATTTTGAATATAATTAATTCATTTAATTTTATAGTATTGGAAATCATAACATAGCATTGAAAATCATAGCACATCATTGGAAATAACAATTATATCAGAAGCAGCAAATATAATAGATAAATAAATCTTTGTTCTATGGTTTAAATCGACCTGAGCAGTGCAATAAAATATGTGAGAACAAACGTTTGTTTTATTTTCATATTGAATACAACAAACAATGATCTATTTTAATAATTTATTATACTTATATATAAAAATAAGTTTTTGTCTGCTCGCTATAGCTAATTAAACTGTTGCATGAAATGAGAAATTGACATCCAGTTCGTACAGATTTGGCATTTCATATGGATTTCCCGTTACATTTGTGATAAACGCCCGGATAATGAGATAACTTTCGTAAATTTCAACATGACGCGCAGTGTAAATACGAATTAGATGTGGCGATTTCACAAAAATGAAGCTCAACAACCTAAAATGAAGTAAAATGAGTTTGATGTCTCACAAACCTCTAAAGCCATATTAACAAAATTGCAAATAACGAATCATTTTGGCATCTTCTCAGACTGTGTGAATATTTTGATTATGTTAAAAACAATTGGATATTCCAAGCGTAGCCATGTCTTTCTCCATCTGGTCCTTCCAACGGAGTGGAGATCTTCCTCTTCCTTTGCTTCGTCCATTCGAACAACATGACCTAGCCAGCGTAGCCGCTGTCTTTTAATTTGCTCAACTATGTCAATGTCGTCATATATCTCATACAGCTTATCGTTCCATCGAATGCGATATTCGCCGTGGCCAACGCGCAAAGGACCATACATCTTTCGCAGAACTTTTCTCTCGAAAACTCGCACCGTCGACTTATCAGTTGTTGTCATCGTCCAAGCCTATACACCATATAGCAGGACGGGAATTATGAGTGACTTATGGAGTTTGGTTTTTGTTCGTCGAGAGAGGACTTTACTTCTCAATTGCCTACTCAGTCCGAAGTAGCACCTGTTTGCAAGAGTTATCTTGCGTTGGATTTCCAGCCTGACATTGTTGGTGGTTTTTACACTGGTTCCCAAATATACGAAATTATATACAACTTCAAAGTTATGACCGTCAACAGTGACTCCCCTGCGGGTAGGGGAAACCCCCTTTGGGTTCGGGGGGGAAACCAAATATACCCGTGGTAAGGCATGCCTGTCGTAAGAAGCGACTAAAATCCTGGCCACCAGTCCAGAGCTGTATGCAAGCTCAACTGGTAGTAGCTTTGGCTACAAGGTCTGACCGGAGACTTAATTCTGGTACCACGGGGAGCAGTTAGCCCTTGGAGGTAACTCCAATCTGCTCATTGGGTTTGGCCCTTTGGGGAGTTTTGTGGTGGCTGTGGTTTACACCTAAATGCAGGCAGGGCAATTGTCCAATGTGGAGTTGCATTGCAACCGGGTACCGGCAGAGGTTTCAGATGGGCCTCGAACCCGATCAAGGTGGTTAGTGTGTCTATTCCACACTGCCAATTGGTACTGAAAATGCTTAGCATTCTCAGTGCGCTGATCAACGCATTAATTTAATCCGATGTTCTTTTGAGCGCCGTGGAGTAAGGGTGTCGTCAGCAGGTACCCACGTTAAACACACCGGATGTTGTTGTCAACAGTGACGTGAGAGCAAAGCCGCGAGTGCGACGACTGTTTGTTTGATGACAGGAGATACTTCGTCTTGCCCTCGTTCACTGCTAGACCCATTTGCTTTGCTTTCTTGTCCAGTCTGGAGAAAGTAGAACTAACGGCGCGGGTGGTAAGGCCGATGATGTCAATATCATCGGCATACGCATGCAGCTGTACACTCTTATAAAAGATTGTACCTGCTCGATTAAGTTCTGCAGCACGAATTATTTTCTCCAGCAGCAGGTTGAACAAGTCGCACTAGGAGTCGCCTTGACTGAAACCTCGTTTGGTATCGAACGGCTCGGTCCTTCCCAATAATGTCGGAGCTTTTGGTGTTGCTCAACGTCAGTTTACACAGCCGTATTAGTTTTACGGGAATACCAAATTCAGACATCGCGGCATAGAGGCAGCTCCTTTTCATGCTGTCGAAAGCAGCTTTGAAATCGACAAAGAGGTGGTGTGTGTCGATTCTCCTTTCACCTGTTTTTTCCAAAATTTGACGCATGGTGAATATATGGTCGGTTGTTGATTTTCCAGGTCTAAAACCACACTGATAAGGTCCAATCACTTTATTGACGGTGGGCTTTAATCTTTCTCACAATACGCTCGATAGAACCTTATACGCGATGTTAAGGAGACTTATCCCACGGTAGTTGGCGCAGATTGTGAGGTCTCCCTTTTTGTGGATTGGGCAGAGCACACTTAAATTCCAATCGTTGGGCATGCTTTCGTCCGACAATATTTTACAAATAAGCTGATGCATGCTCCTTATCAGTTCTTCGTCGCCGTGTTTGAATAGTTCGGCCGGTAATCCATCGGCCCCCGCTGCTTTGTTGTTCTTCAGACGGGTAATTGCTATTCGAACTTCTTCATGGTCGGGCAATGGAACGTCTGCTCCATCGTCGTCGATTGGGGAATCAGGTTCGCCTTTTCCTGGCGTTGTGCGTTTAGTGCCAGTCAGCAGGCTGGAGAAGTGTTCCCTCCATAATTTAAGTATGCCCTGGGTATCGGTCACTAGATCACCTTTGGGGGTTGATGCTCCGGTCTTAAAACCTTCAGTTAGCCGCCGCATCTTTTCGTAGAATTTTCGAAAATTACCCTTGTCGGCCGGCTTATCAAGCTCTTCATACTCACGCATTTCGGCCTCTTTCTTCTTCTGTCTGCAAATGCGTCTCGCTTCCCTCTTCAGCTCTCGGTATCTATCTCATCCCGCACGTGTTGTGGTCGATCGTAACGTTGCGAGGTAGGCAGTCTGTTTTCTCTCCGCTGCAACACGGCACTCCTCGTCGTACCAGCTGTTCTTTTGCATTTTCCGAAAACCAATGGTTTCGGTTGTAGCTGTACGTAAGGAGTTTGAAATGTTGTCTCACAGTTCCCTTATACCGAGTTGTTGACGAGTGCTCTCAGAGAGCAGTAGTGCAAGCCGAGTAGTAAATTGTTCGGCTATCTGTTGTGATTACAGCTTCTCGACGTCGAACCTTCCTTGTGTTGGTTGACGTGCGTTTATTGCTGCACAGAGGCGGATGCGAATCTTGGCTGCAAAAAGATAGTGGTCCGAGTCGATGTTAGGACCTCGAAGCGCCCGCACATCAAAAACACTGGTGACGTGTCTTCCGTCTATCACAACATGATCGACCTGGTTGGTGGTTTTTCGATCCGTAGACAGCCAGGTTGTTTGATGAATCTTCTTATGCTGGAATCTAGTACTACAGATAACCATATTTCGGGCCCCGGCGAAGTCGATCAGCTGCAAGCCATTTGGGGATGTTTCATCGTGGAGGCTGAATTTACCGACCGCAGTGCGAAATATACCTTCTTTGCCCACCCTGACGTTAAAGGCGCCAAGCACGATTTTAACATCGTGACGGGGGCAGCCCCCTCTTAAGTGTGCTCCAAGCACTCATAAAAGGCATCTTTGGTCACATCGTCCTTCTCTTCCGTCGGGGCGTGGGCGCAAATCAGCGGTATGTTGAAGAACCTCACTTTGATGCGGATTGTGGCTGGATGTTCATTCACCGCAGTGAATGATAGTACTCGGCAACGGAGTTTCTCTCCCACCACGAATCCCACACCAAACTTGCGCTCATTTATATGGCCACTGTAGTAAATGCCACAAGGACCTACTCGTCTCTGTCCTTGTCCCGTCCATCGCATTTCTTGGACGGCGGTGATGTCATCCTTTATTTTCACGAGGACATCAACCAGCTGGGCAGCGGAACCTTCCCAATTAAGGGACCGGACATTCCAGGTGCATGCTCTATTATCATCCGAGGCTTGTTGTTTCCTTTTATTGGGGGTGTGTTTTACGTGGCGGGTTCCAAACCCAGCGCACAACCCTATGTAGGGGATGTTTCGGCTTCTCACTTTAGCTCGCCTTCGAACGGATGTTCTTAGGCTACCCAGAGGATACTTGGTCAAAGACCGGAAGTAGTGAGCTGCTTGAGCCATGTGTAAAAGAATCGTTTCTGGCCACTGCCAAGTGAATGGCGAGCAGGGAACGTTCCTCACTTGCGTAAACCTCTACCCATGACCCCATCCTCCATACTATAAGATGTAAAACCAATCATATTGAGTAAAGTCAATCGGATGTTCGAAAATCCTGATATTGATTATACATATAGGGGCTAGGCGAAATTTCGTTCAAATGTATCTATTTTAGGCACAAAGAATATTGCATACTAGATTTTGTCGAAATCGGTAAGACAGGTCCCGACACATCGCGACATGGGGTTTCACCAAAAAGAAGGTGGTGCGCGCCCATCTTCCAATTTTCACACCGGCTCTCAAAAACTCCGTCATACCATCTCTTTTGTATTTAGTTATTGATTTATTGTACTTTTAATAGTTTTTAACAGTACCGTTATATGGGGACGTTTTCCTCCGATTTCATCCATTTTCACACTGTCGGTAGAAATTCTTATAAGATTTGTACCCACTAAATTTTGTTGTTGCAGCTTAAGTGGCTAATGCGATATGTATATTAAACTTGTTAGAGGGCGGGGCCACGCCCTTTTTTTAACATTTTTCGCACATATGGCCCTTGCCACTGTGATCGTCCGTAACAAATTACAGCTTTATATCCTAATTAACTTACACAAAGATCTTGAAATAAATATGGCGAAGAGCGAGATTCAGAAACTCAGTTCAAGATATCTTAATCGCCTAAGCTGCCATCCCAACATACATGCCATTAACCTACTGGACAACAGTGAAGATACTCGCCGACTGCAAAGGCTACATCCATTAGACTTACCATTTAGATCTTAAGTTTAACTGAATTAATTAAATTGTAAAATATATATAATACTAAATTAAGTGAATTGTGATATATAGTACAAATCTTATATTTCAAATGCCCTTATGCATTTAAGGGACAAATTGCAATTTTAGCATCAAAGTGAATCTTAGATATAATAACATTTGCTTATTGTCACACGACAGATTGTAAATAAAATGAAATAATAAAAAAAAAATATCTTAATTAAATGCTTATTAAAGTGTCGAGCGGATTCTGAGAATATATGAACCCTTAAAAGGCACACCACGATATTTTGGCATATTAAATGTAATTCGAAATAAAATTATAGGGAAAGCAGGCATAGCACTAGAGTCATATAAGCTTTTAGATTGGACAGCAATATCTCGTTGTTTAACGACCCATTACGCAGACAAAAGAGGCATTGGTACATTAGAGTATCAAAAGACTTGTCTCATGCAAGGAAGACTAACAATTATTGAGTTTTACCAAAAAGTTTATTCGCACCTATTTTCAATCCTTAACAAAATTGGTTGTATGGAAGTAGGAGAAGAAGAAATACATCTTTTAACTGTAGTTTTCAATGATGAATCCCTTGACATGTTTGTCAGAGGACTTTCTGGTGATCTTCCTACCGGAAGCTCTTTACCTTTGCCTGAAATTAGAAAATCAAACCTTCAGAGCAAAACATGCCAACAATCAGCATTTCCATACTAATTACCAACATCAATATCCTAGACAACAATACCAACAACAGAAATTTCTTCCAATTTTTACCAACAATTTCCTCAAACCAAATTTCATCCCGAATTAGCTTTCATACAAAAACCAACTCTAATCTATATTTCTTACGGCCAACAACGCTATCTCCAATATCCACTAAATCAGCAACATAGTTATCATAACCAAAATCCATTTAACCAACCACCAAATAATCCTCCTAAAAGACCACCAAAATCACCTCAACCAATAGACATAGATGTTAGCTTAAGAACAAATGCTTTCAATTATGCCAATAGACCAAGTCCCAAATTCACTGTCAAACGACCATCCGATTTTTCAAACAAAAATGAACTACAACCAAAGTTAAAAAAAACTTTCGTGTAAATTCAAACTTTGAACCTTACAGTGAATAAAATTACCAACACAACAATGACTACCAAAACAACGAATACAACTATGACTTTTTCGATACAATAGGAACCGACCAAAACGAACAATCGCTAGACCTGACAGATGTCCATTTTTTAGATTAAACAGTCTTTGTTACCATATTTTAGCTGCAAAACGAAGAGTGGAGAAATTTTAAAAATTCTAGTTGATGCAGGTTCCAAAAAAAACTATATACAGTCAAATGTAGTACCAAATCCCAAAGAAAACAATAACCCTTTTTACGCAAATTAAATCGGTGGGAAAATACACATTACCATCACACTTTCCTAAATCTTTTTAATACCGAAGAATGCAAATTAAGATTTTTTTGTTACCCACTCTTACAACTTTTCACGCAATTCCTGGAAATGATAGTTTAAAGGAATTATCAGCAATAATACATTCTAAAGACAATTTCATGATCGTAGCAAAAAAAGTAAGATTCAACTCCATCACTAGTATAGAGCGCAAGATATTCAAATCCGTGACGAACATATGAATACTTCAGAAAAAACGAAATCAAACAACTTGTACAAAAACACCGAAGCCTATTTTCAGAGCCTAACAAAAAACTAACATACATACACAACAAAAGTAATAGCGGAAAATAGAACAAATTCAGATACACTTATGTAGTATATACTCAATATAATAAACATATCCAGCCAGTTTAAAACAATTACATTAGAGGACGGTATTATCAGAAAATCAAGAGCAACATACAACTCACCAATATGGGTTGTGTCCAAAAAAGACGATGCAGGTGGAAAGGTGGAAAATGTTCAGATTAGTTGTTGATTATAGAAAGCGAAATACAGTTATAACTGCTGATAGATATCCAATACCAGAGATAAATGTAGTATTATCACAATTAGGAGAAACCCGAATATTTTCAGTAATCTACTTAAAAAACGGTTTCCATCAAATTCCACTTAAGCAATCTGACGTGGAGAAAACAGCCTTTCAGTGAACAACGGACTACTTTTTGGACTAAAGAACGCCCCATCCGATTCCAACGAACATTAGACGACAATCTGAGACAATATATAGGAAAAATATGTAATGTCTATATAAACGACATAATAATATTTGGCAAAGATGAAAAATCTCATTCAGAGCATATTGATAAAACTTTCGATACACTCCGTAAAGCTGATATGAAAGTTCAAGCAGACAAATGCGTATATATTCTTTCGCATAATTTCTTCTGCTGGTATTTCCACAAATCCATCTAAAATAAAAAGTATCCCAAACACATGAAGACCTTAGATCATTTTTCGGACATTTAGGATACTATAGACGTTTCATAAAAGATTACGCAAAGTTAGCAAAACCACTTACAATTTTACTTCGTGGCGAAGAAGGTAGAATGTCAAAAAATGTTTCCAAAAAAATTCAAATCCAATTAAAAAATGACTTTAAAGCAGCTTTTAATAAAAATAAAATCCACATTGACATCGAAAGAAGTCATTCTACAATATCCTGATTATAAAAAATTAGTTCGATTTGACAACAGATGTTTCCAAATACGATGCCACAGGCGTTATCTTAGAACATGAAGGAAACCCCATAACCTTTATGTTCTATATATCTACGTCTGTATCGGCAGAGCAATCATTTCTTTTCTTCTTTTTCGAAGTTTCAATTCGCGCGCAACTAAACACTAACTAGAAAAGTTGCGCGCGCTCTCTCCTTTTGCGACCTCCTAGCGATACAGACGTGGTAAGTGTGTTTCCAATTTGTTATTTTTAAATATATGTATTATATGAACCCTTTTGTTTTATTTAATATTTTTGTGGAATCATTTGCGCCGACCGTTTCCCCACGGCCAACCACATCTTTGGAACGAACGAGCACCGTGCTCCACCACCCAAATTATCATTGGTCCTTCGAGCCGGATAACAGGTAACAAGTCGATTTTTTATTAAAGTGAAAGTGCATAATTTGCCCGCTTTAGCAACTCGCAAGTTACAGCCAAACATATTTTGGATTTGTGCTTTGCAAGCTAAAGGCAATAGATTGGTTAATTTGTGCATCATTTATGTACAAACCCCATTGTGCTGTGTGAAGTGGAGACCAAAACTTATTTTTGGCACTCTACCCACAAAATCAAAGCACAAGATTGCAGGTAGTATTGTACTTCATTTAAGTACAACAACAAATACACCTGGCAAATGCACTATTTCACTTTACAAAAAAAACCACACTCTGTTATTCGAGAAAAAGTTATAAATTTCTTGGACGCACAAAATCGTCTGGAGCGTCAACAATCTCTCTCGGGTTTTGGTTTTTCCTTGTGGTTTAATTTGAGTCTAGTCGCTCAACTCTGCCTTCCCATATATTGCTCGAATAGCAATAAAGGCAAGCAGCAATAACGCAGCTGCAGTTTCGCGAGTGAACAAAAAAAAAAAAAACAAAATACAAAAATTAATACAAAGTGCAGTGAGTGACACTAAAAAATTGGAGAAAAGTGAAGTGAGCGACGGCTAGATCATCAAACAGCAAAGTCAGAGCAGCAAAGGCGAAGACCCAAAGACCAAGCAGCAAAGAGAAGCAGCACAGGCCAAGCAGCAAAGGGAGAGCAGCAAAGGCAAGGCAGCACAGCAGCCATCCCAACAAACAAAGAGTATAGTGGTGAAATCGAAATAGTTCGAAAATAACCCAGTGATAAAAGTGGAAGTGAATAGTGCATATAGTAAATCAAATAAGTGCCTGTGAATTTTTATCTGTATTTATACATATTTGGATTTTATTAAAGCAATTAAGAACAAATCAATTTTGTTGGTGTACATAGTCAAGGACTAGGCGTGCAAGTGCATTGGGCCGATTACCCAGCAAGCACATTCAAATTAAATTTGGAAAAATACTTTGAAAAAATACTTCACTAAATTTGCAAGTGCAAGTACAAGTGCATTGGGCCGATTACCCAGCAAGCAAAAATACTTTACGAAATTTATTAATTTTTTGTTCTTTCGAAAATTCACGCTTCACAAAGAAACAACGCACTACTTTTCAACAACTTAATTTTTAGTTTGTCCGTGAGTGCTTCTGTAACTTTTGAACTTTTGCAACATATTTGCAAATATTTTTTTAATTTTAATTTCAAGTTTTAGATCCGACTTTGTGCAACATTTTTGCAGTTCCGGTTCAATTTTTTGAACACAATGGAAGCCATCAGAGCATTTAACACAGCTGCAGACGCTCTACTGGAGTTTGAGGAGTCTTTTACTCCAACAGCAAACAACCAAAGTGCCTACTCTCTGGAAGTACAACAAACTGAACTGAAATCTCTGTGGGCAGAGGTAAAGTCAGAATACAAGTTGTGTTTGCCAAAGGTGGATCCTTCCGACACAAGCTCAATTGACGACATTAAGCTTAAATATTCAAGCTGTTACCACGCGTATGTGTGTTGCGCGGCCTTGATGGGCGAACACATGCACAACCTCACGGCGTTCAACCAAAGCCCAACTTCAAATTCTACGGTGATTCAACCTGAACGGTTACAACAAACGGTAGAACCCGTGAGGTATACCATCAACTTACCGCCATATGATACCGAAATATTTCATGGCGATGTTTTACAATGGCCCTCATTTAGGGATTTATTTGCCGCCATTTATGGGAATAACCCAAGGCTATCTCCGGTAGAAAAGTTATTCCATTTGAATCAAAAAACGCGAGGTGAGGCAAAAGATATCGTTTCGAAAGCGCCATTGACGAATGACGGATTCGCATTGGCTTGGAACAATTTGTTGTGTAGGTATGAAAACAAGCGAGTGCTTGTTAACACACAATTAAATTTATTGTTCAAGCTCCCGCACATTTCAACAGAATCTGAGACCGAACTCAAAAATTTACAGCGGGAGATTAATAGCTGCTTTTCAGCTTTACAGATACATGGCATCAATGTAGATAGTTGGGATGCCATATGTACGTATTTGTGTTCAATCCGACTACCGGACTATACACTATCGCTTTGGGAACAATCTCTGGATTCGGATTCAGAGATCCCAAAATTAGACAAGTTTCTAACCAAACGGGTTAAAACGCTTGAGAGAGTATCAAATCTCAAAGGCGAGTTAGGTACTCAACCCAACATTAAGTCGGCTGATGGTGAAGATCGGATACCAACCTTGCAGTCAAGGATTAGATCTAAACCCCTCAATGCCCATCACGCCAAGACAAACCATATCAAATGTAAACTGTGCTCACAATTTTACAACTAGCGGCAATGGGCCAACTCACCGCCCAAAATACGACACTGGGATATATAGTATCCGGTGTCGTATAGGATCGGCACAATAAAGTGCACTGGCTGCCAACGCCTCTCACATTCACCGCCTACCCAGGATCGAGTGAGACTCGAGTCGTCTCGCCGACCTCGGATGGTGGTGACTTCTATGCAAATTGGCGGCATAGCAATGACCGACTGAGACTCGATTCATCTCAGCGGCATTTCCCGGACCGAACCAGACTCGATTCGTCTTGTCGGCCACCCCATCTGCAAAGAAGACGTGTAAGAGGAAGTGCAGGAGCCGGTTAGTTAAGTTAGCTTTAAGTAATTTATTGTAAACTGCTTTTGCAGTAATACTGCAAGGCGGGGAGAATGTTGACGCCGCCCCCGCCCAATTTCTTTTGCCACGTCTGTATCGGCAGAGCAATCATTTCTTTTCTTCTTTTTCGAAGTTTCAATTCGCGCGCAACTAAACACTAACTAAAAAAGTTGCGCGCGCTCTCTCCTTTTGCGACCTCCTAGCGATACAGACGTGGTAAGTGTGTTTCCAATTTGTTATTTTTAAATATATGTATTATATGAAACCTTTTGTTTTATTTAATATTTTTGTGGAATCATTTGCGCCGACCGTTTCCCCACGGCCAACCACATCTTTGGAACGAACGAGCACCGAGCACCCGAATTATCATAAAGTAAAATTTAAGAAAATTGTGCAGTCAATGAAAAAGAAATGCTTTCCCAAATAAATAAATACTTTTAGAAATTATCTCTATGCAACAGCAAAAGCAATAATCCTTACAGACCATTAACCTCTCACATGTGCCTTAAGGGGGAGTCTGCTTAAGAGGCTTCAAAAAATCGATGTTTTTGAGAATCTTTTTGGGAGGGAAAGAAATAATTGATAAAATCGAGTTTTCTAGGGATTAAAGTTATATATTTAAACATCATCCGACAATTTTTGGATACGAAATCTTTGATATTCTGACTTTGGGAAGCAATTCCCGATGCATCTCGCATGTGCATTTGTCGGGCGGCGGTCAGAATGCAGGTCGCAATTTCTATCGGAAACAAAAAATTCAAAGAGATTCATATTTGTTAATAACATATATTCTAGTTAAACTAAGAATAATCCAAAGAAAGGGTGTAAAATTCTTCAAATTTTTTAAAAATTGAAAAAAATGGTTCCTGACCGAAAAAAATTTAATTTATGTTGTTTAAAAGTATGTTCAAACTTGACTTTTCCTTGTTTTTTTTAGTTTAAATAGAAGATAATTTAATGTCAAAGATAATAAACTTAGCCCCAATTCCATACGACGTTTAGTTTTTTTTCTATCCTGCCCGCCAATTAAGAAAAATTGTGAACTTGAAAAACCGAGAAATCGCGCGTCAAAGTTTTCGCTTTCTGCTAGATGCACTATTTCCCTTCTAGTTTCGGCAATATTTCGAATTACCGTCCATAACTTTGGGGACATATTCTTAGATAACTTCTAAAGTGATTTAAGCTAAAAAAAATAGGTTTTTGAAGCTGTTAAGCAGGCTCCCCTCTTAAGCAATAAAAACAGTAATTCTAAATTAAAACGGTGGAAAGCCATACTCGAAGAGTGTAATTACGAATCAAGATATAAACCTGGTAAAGCCAACGTAGTAGCAGATACTCCTTCAAGACCATTTGAAATAAATTCTTTATCAGTAGCCACACATTCCGATGACAGCTCATCACACAATCTAACTCCTGCCATAGAAGTACCCAAAAATGTTTTCACAAACCAACTTTGGATCTTTTTAAGAGACGAAGATAGTTACCAATTTAAAATACCATTCCCTATATATCTTCTTCTTCTTCTTAATTGGCGTAGACACCGCTTACGTGATTATAGCCGAGTTAACAACCGCGCGCCAGTCGTTTCTTCTTTTCGCTACGTGGCGCCAATTGGATATTCCAAGCGAAGCCAGGTCCTTCTCCACTTGGTCCTTCCAACGGAAGCGTCGAATACTTTCAGAGCTGGAGAGTTTTCGTCCATCCGGACAACATGACCTAGCCAGCGTAGCCGCTGTCTTTTAATTCGCTGAACTATGTCAATGTCGTCGTATATCTCATACAGCTCATCGTTCCATCGAATGCGACATTCGCCGTGGCCAATGCGCAAAGGACCATAAATCTTTCGCAGAACTTTTCTCTCGAAAACTCGCAACGTCGACTCATCCGTTGTTGACATCGCCCAGGCCTCTGCACCATATAGCCGGACGGGAATTATGAGTGACTTATAGAGTTTGGTTTTTGTTCGTCGAGAGAGGACTTTGTTTCTCAATTGCCTACTCAGTCAAAAGTAGCACCTGTTGGCAAGAGCAATCCTGCCTTGGATTTCCAGGCTGACATTGTTGGTGGTGTTAATACTGGTTCCTAAATAGACGAAATTATCTACAACTTCAAAGTTATGACTGTCAACAGTGACGTGAGTGCCAAGTCGCGAGTGCGACGACTGTTTGTTTGATGACAGGAGATATTTCGTCTTGCCCTCGTTTACTGCCAGACCCATTTTCTGTGCTTCCTTGTCCAGCCTGGAGAAAGCAGAACTAACGGCGCGGGTGTTGAGGCCGATGATATCAATATCAAGTTGAAGAAGTCGCACGATAGGGAGTCGCTTTGTCTGAAACCTGGTTTGGTATCGAACGGCTCAGAGAGGTCCTTCCCAATCCTAACGGAGCTCTTCGTGTTGCTCAACGTCAGCTTACACAGCCGTATTAGTTTTGCGGGGATACCAAATTCAGACATCGCGGCATAAAGACAGCTCCTTTTCGTGCTGTCGAAAGCAGCTTTGAAATCGACGAAGAGGTGATGTGTGTCGATTCTCTTTTCACGGTTATTTTCCAAGATTTGGCGTATGGTGAATATCTGCTCGGTTGTTGATTTTCCAGGTCTAAAGCCACACTGATAAGGTCCAATCAGTTTGTTGACGGTGGGCTTTAATCTTTCACACAATACGCTCGATAGAACCTTATACGCGATGTTGAGCAGGCTAATCCCACGGTAGTTGGCGCAGATTGTGCAGTCTCATTTTTTATGGATTGAGCATAGCACACTTAAATTCCAATCGTTGGACATGCTTTCGTCCGACCATATTTTACAAAGAAGCTGATGCATGCTCCTTATCAGCTCTTCGCCGCCGTGTTTGAATAGCTCGGCCGGTAATCCAACGGCCCCCGCCGCTTTGTTGTTCTTCAGACGGGTAATTGCTATTCGAACTTCTTCATGGTCGGGCAATGGAACGTCTGCTCCATCGTCATCGATTGGGGAATCGGGTTCGCCTTCTCCTGGCGTTGAGCGTTCAGTGCCATTCAGCAGGCTGGAGAAGTGTTCCCTCCATAATTTAAGTATGCTCTGGGCATCGGTGACTAGATCCCCATTGGGCGTTCAACAAGAGTATGCTCCGGTCTTGAAACCTTCAGTTAGCCGCCGCATCGTTTCCTAGAATTATCGAGCATTACCCCTGTCGGCCAGCTTATCAAGCTTTTCGTACTCACGCATTTCGGCCTCTTTCTTTTTCTGTCTGCAAATGCGTCTCACTTTCCTCTTCAACTCTCGGTATCTATCCCATCCCGCACGTGTTGTGGTCGATCGTAACGTTGCGAGGTAGGCAGTCTGTTTTCTCTCCGCTGCGACACGGTACTCCTCGTCGTACCAGCTGTTCTTTTGAACTTACCGGAAACCATTGGTTTCGGTTGCAGCTGTACGTAAGGAGTTTGAAATGCCGTCCCACAGTTCCGTTATACCGAGTTGTTGACGAGTGCTCTCAGAGAGCAGTAGTGCAAACCGAGTAGAAAATCGTTCGGCTGTCTGTTGTGATTGCAGCTTGTCGACGTCGAACTTTCCTTGTGTTTGTTGGCGTGCGTTTTTTGCTGCACAGAGGCGGGTGCGAATCTTAGCTGCAACAAGATAGTGGTCCGAGTCGATGTTAGGACCTCGGAGCGCACGCATATCTAAAACACTGGAGACGTGTCTTCCGTCTATCACAACATGATCGATCTGGTTGGTAGTTTTTCGATACGGAGACAGCCAGGTGGTTTGATGAATCTTCTTATGCTGGAAGTCTAGTACTACAGATAACCATATTTCGGGCCCCGGCGAAGTCAATCAGCCTCAACCCATTTGGGGAAGTTTCGTCGTGGAGGCTGAATTTACCGACCGTAGTGCCAAAGATACCTTCTTTGCCCACCCTGGCGTTAAAGGCGCCAAGCACGATTTTGACATCGTGGCGGGGCAGCCCTCATTAGTGCGCTCCAAGCACTCACAAAAGGCTCTTTGGTCACATCGTCCTTCTCTTCCATCGGGGCGTGGGCGCAAATCAGCGATATGTTGAAGAACCTCACTTTGATGCGGATTGTGGCTGGATGTTCATTCACCGCAGTGAATGATAGTACTCGGCAACGGAGTTTCTCTCCCACCACGAATCCCACACCAAACTTGCGCTCATTTATATGGCCACTGTAGTAAATGCCACAAGGACCTACTCGTCTCTGTCCTTGTCCCGTCAATCGCATTTCTTGGACGGCGGTGATGTCAGCCTTTATTTTTACGAGGACATGAACCAGCTGGGCTGTGGTACCTTCCCAATTAAGGAACCGGGCATTCCAGGTGCATGCCCCCAATTCGTAGTCTTTATTTCGTTTGCCGTGGTCGTCATCAAAAAGGGGTCTCTCATCCGAGGCTGTTGTTGCTTTTTCATTGGAGTGTTTTTTACGTGGCCGGTCCCAAATCCAGCGCACAATCCTATGCAGGGGATGTTTCGGCTTCTCACTTTAGCTCGCCTTCAAACGGATGTTCTTAGGCTACCAAGAGGATACTTGGTCAAAGACCGGAAGTCGTGAGCTGCTTGAGTCATATGTAAAAGAATCGTTTCTGGCCACTCCCAAGTGAATGGCGATATCATAGACATGTAATAATTAAACAAACATTTTCCTCAGAAAATCTAATTTCACTTTTTAAACCTTACTTAAAGCCTTCAGTGATAAATGGCATATTTACTTCTGAAGAAATAATGGAAATAATTCAACAAATATACCCAATTCATTTTTCTAATTATAAAATTCGATATACTCAAACTGAAGTTGATGACATTACGAACGAAGACATTCAAAACGAAACAATATTAAAAGAACATTAACGCGGACTGAAATATAGACGAAAATACAAAACAATTGATTCAAAAATATTATTTTCCAAAAATGAAAGCCAAAATAGAAGCTATAATTAAACAACGTAAAATCTGTAAAGAAAATAAATACGATCGTCATCCTAATAAGCCACATTTACTTGAAATCTCTATTCCACAATATCCTGGTGGAATAGTTCATATAGATATATACTATACAGCACAGAAAAAAATCTTGTACTTACCACAGTAGACAAATTTTGGAAATTCGCCCAAGTTAGATTATTAGAATCAAAAGCAATAGAGTTTATCAGAGAACCCTTGCGACAAATACTTTTGTTTTCCTGTGGTGTACCGAAAACCATAGTTATAGTAGATAATGAAAAATCCCTAAATCTTATGGTCGAAGACCTACTTGGTATTAACATTTTCAAAACACCTCCATACGCTAGCAAAGTCAATGGATAAGTGAAAGATTTCACTCCACACTTTCTGAAATTATGCATTGATTTCAAATCGATCGCTCATTTCAAGAACTTTTAGATCGTTGCACAACGAATATAATTACTCAAAACACTCACAACCTGGAAAATACCAAACTTTTTTGGAAGACGCATTTCAATAGACCCAGAGCAATATAAAATTCAAACAGGAACACTCCGACTGATACACAAAGTGAATATAGAGGAATACCAGAAAGCACTAAACGATTTAAGTAATACAATTAAAACTAAAATTAGAGAAGAGAATACACTCCTTTCTATCCTCTTTAATAAATAAAAATAAGATTCCATATGAAAATGTAATAGCGTGTAAGAATACTAAAATATTAGGTTTTAGGAACCATCGTTTCAAGAAGAAGAAATTCTAAGTTTGGAAATGATGAAAGAACTTCATCTAAACAATAAACATCATTTTAAAACATTAAAAATAACGCTCACCGCAGCTCTAGTTACCAATAAGATTTGTTAGAAAAACCTTCATCATAATACATATGTAGTTATTAAACAAATTTAGCAGGATGTTCGAAAATCCTGGTAATGGTTATATGGGGGTTAGGTCAATTTTCGCCCAATTGTATTCATTTTAGGCACAATGAAATACTGTTATTCGTAAAATAAATCTGAAATTTTCATTGAGATAACTCAAATATCGGCCGATATATTCAGCATAAAATTACCAGGAAGTTCGAAAATCTTTGTATTATATTTGGTACCTAGCGTCTTGAAAAGTTTTGATTGGATTTAAATAATTTTTTGTCATAAAGTGGTATACACTAAAGGCATTATTCGTGCAAAGTTTAATCCCATTGAATTAATTGCTTCCTGATTTGTGTACTGGATAGTAAAATAATCAAGTGAAATTAAAAATTTTGCTATATGGAGAGTTGGCGTGTTTATTGTCCGATTTCACTAATTTGAGTGAAATAGGAATATGAAAAGAATGCCACGTTCCAAATTTTGTCAAAATCGATAGGTCGGGTCTCGAGATATGGGATTTCACCAAAAAGTGGGCGTTGTCACGCCCATCGTCCAATTTTTATCCCGGTCCTTATAAGCCTTGTCATACTATCCCGGCGACAAATTTTTACGTTTCTGGCCCATTTATTTATTGATAAATAAAGTGATCGGAGTTATCCTGTGATTTCATCCATTTTCACACTATCGGTAGTATTTCTTGCAATATTCGTGCTGGGTGAATTGTTTGTTGTTGCTGTTGGTGAATATTGTTGTACTTTTAGGAAATACGCACATTAAAAATATTAGGGGGCGGGGCCACGCCCACTTTTTCAAAATATTTTATCCACTGATATCCTCTGTACCAAATTTCAGCTTTATACCTTAATTTAGTGCTAAGTTATGGCACTTCATATGTTTTCGGCTAATGGTGGTTTGTGGGCGTGTCAGTGGCCCGATTACGCCCATCTACGAACTCGAATTTTTTTGTACTAAGGAACACACATACCAACTTCCATTGATATATCAAATTTTTTTATTCAAGTGGCAGCTTGCACGGATGGACAGACAGACAGTCTACCGGATTTTAAATTTTTTCGCGTCTTGATCGTTTATATATATGTATATACAACCCTTTATCTATATCAATTAGATTTACCGTGCGATTCTGTACTGCGATACTGTCTCAAGTCTCTAAATTTGAGATTTTGAGTTAGAGACAATTTTTGAGACTTGAGACGATTTTGCTATTCTGTAAGTGACAGTCACAAATTCTATTACATTTCATTATTCAGAGATGTTTTTAAACTTGAATGAAAATAAATATGTCGATAACAAGTATTAAGTCAAAAAACATAATTATCAATAAAAGTAAAAATATATGTTAACTTTGTTTCATAATATTTAAGAAATTTATGTAAAATTTATTTATTTTTAATCTTTTCGTGTTTGAGATGCTTACAAAATAAAAAATAACTACAATCGATTAATATCTGTGATGATCTCTGTTCAGTATATTCAAAATGGCAGACAAGAGTTCTTTTTGGTTTTGTGACCTTCTAATTACTAGGTCTCAAGTTTGAGTCAATATTTTGAGACTAACGCTAGAGACTGTTTAGTGAATAGTAACTAGTCACTAATTGAGATTTTACCTCAAAATGTCTCAAATAGAGACTAGAGACTGGTTACAGAATCCCGCTATTAGATGATACGAACAACGTTAGGTGAACAAAACTATAATACTCTGTAGCAACTGGTTGCAAGGGTATAAATATTATAGCTGACGCTAATATTTGACAACAGGAAGTAACATCCGCCACTAGCCGCTAAAGGTACAATTCCGATTACTTCGAATTTCCTTCAAGAAACAATTGTTGATATGATGTTTCTTCGCAAAACCAGGTTTGCCATATTCGCATTTTACTGAAAAAAGTATCAAAAATTAGTATTAGATTTCTTGAGAGCTGCGTACTAGCACAAGTAAATTTATCGCAGGAAAGTTTCTTGACCGTTTCTTAAGCGATTTTTTATATGAAGCTTTTACGTTTCTTGAGAGCTGCGTACTAAGCTTTAGTGCCGACGAAATGTGCTGTTGTTGTAAATTTTGGAAATTAACTTTATTGCGCAATGATATTGTATATTTACAGAATATTGCTGAATTGAGTAATATCGGTATATTTTGTTAGCTACGACAACTGTGTTGTTGTACATTTTGTTAGTTATGCTAGCTGTGATAACTTACATATTACGCACAAAGTTTGTTTTCTTTGTTTATGCTCTCTTGCTCTTCTAATGTAGATCATTCACAATGCATAACCAGCTGTCAAAATTACTTGAGAAATAATGTATTTTTTTCTTGAGCAATTACTTGAGAGCTGCGTACCAACCTTAAACCAGAACGGAAACCGTGCCGCCGCAATGTAAGCCGTTTCTCGACCTAACTGAGGTTTGCTGATTTGCTATAATTATTGCTTACGTTATCATTATAGAGTATAAAGAAATAAGTACTAGTAAGTAAGAATTCGTACATATGTAAGTTTATAGTAAATAAGCAATTTCTGTATAAAAGAAATGTGTTTAATAAAGAAAGTTGAGTTCAACTTCACCATTCAAAACAGCGTGTTATTCATCATCTGGTGGCAACCATAGTAACATAAATATTTTCCTTGCGATTTAAGGAATGTTGTTGATAATTGGTAAGTTTTATACAACATTTCAAAATGAAACAAACTTCATAATAATGATTTTAACTAATTTAGGATGAATTTAACGATTACTTTGAACTTCCTTCAAGAAACAATTGTTGATTTCATGTTTCTTCGCAAAACCAGGTTTGCCATATTCGCATTTTATTGAAAAAATGTATTATAAATTAGTACTACATTACTTTTGAGCTGCATACCAGCACAAGTAAATTTTTGGCAGGAAAGTTTGTTGACCGTTTCTAAAGCGTTCTTTTTATATGAAGTTTTTACATTTTTTGAGAACTGGATACTAAGCTTTAAGAATAAAATGTAAATTAGTTGCAATTTAATTTTGAATAAAGAGGGTCATAAGAACCCTAAAAAATAAAAAAAAGTTTTCGGAGCTGAAGTAAAAAGCCCGATAATTTATATAAATGATAAGGATGACGAGAAAAGTTTGAATCAGGGTTACTGTCTGTCTGTCCGTCCGTGCAAGCTGTAACTTGAGTAAAAATTGTGATATCTTGATGAAACTTTGTAAGCGAGTTCCTTAGTGCAACAAATTACGAGTTCGTAGATGGACGCAATCAGACCACTGTACTATAGCCGAATTGCGATTTTAGCGGCAAAAAGTCAATTTTTCAAATTTAAATTTTTGCAATTATTTTGATGGTGTTCAATACCCAACATATTGATAAGAAAAAATTAAAAAAAAAATTACCCTTGGCAACCCTGTTTATGTACAAACAGCTGGTAATGTTTACAAATTTTTTAGTACGTGTTAATACAAGTGAAGCAGCAAAATGTTTATAAAATTAAAAACTGTTTTTTAATAATATATTCTTGTAAAAAAACTTTGTAAATATGAGTTCTATTACTCGAGGTGGCACAATTCCGATTTCTTTGGCGCCGCGATTTGAAGGTACCGTTGGAAAGAGGAAGTCCTCCTAATTAAAAAATATATAAGGTTATAGGTACCGCAAACGCTTAGTTTAGGAGATATTCGACCTTAAAGTTCAAAAATTCGCAAAATTCGAACATTTCAAGAAGCTATTTCACCACGTTAAACACACTTTATTCACATTTTTCTCTTCAAATTAATTAAATTACACTATAATCTTTTAAATAAATCCACATTTTACACTTTTAGCAGGTTTTTTATATAAAAAATCTTTATTTAAAAAATTACATTTTACACTCTTTTGAACCTCATTTGTTTACCAAAAATTACGAAGAAATGGAGCGCTGCCATGTGATGACAAGGCAATTCGCTGAAATTCCTCTTTTTCGCAAAAATTCCTCTATTCATGCATATGGATATTTTCTTTTTTAAATTTATTAAGCAAATAAGTAATATTATATACATGTATTAGTAATATTATATAATAATATTATATACATTTGTATAAGTAATATTATATAATAATATTACGTAATAAAGTGTAAGGTGTACAGTACAGTACAGTACGAAAACTCAAATTTTGTTTCAATATGAGTGCATGATAACCGAAAAATATAACCACTCATATCCGAAACTCATATTTTAAATATAATAATATATATATCGTCACTTAAAATACAAACCAGTGTATCATAAAAAATAAATGGAAATCGCTGACAGATATAATAAAATGTATTAAAAATTAGTACTACATTACTTTTGATATACATATACATATATACTATACATATGTATATATACACATGTATATAAACAAAGAAAAATCGTTAAGAATCCTACAAATTTGGTGTTTGAGATGTGGCAACGCTCGTTTTCCTCATAATTGTAAACAATCTAGCCTTGGCAACGATGAGTGTTCTAAGTGATTTTTAAATTAATAAATATAGGTAAAATATTACAAAATAAAAGTGAAATGTGAACTTATTTCAATCTTTAAAGTGTATATTTAAATATAGCAAGAGAAAAATGTGAAAAATTTAGAGAAACATAGAGAAATAACATGTTTTCTTAGTGCAAATTTTTGAATTTTTAAACGTGAATATTTCAAAAAATATTAGTTATTTTTACATTATTTTCGGATATTCCTCCTCTGGAGAAGCTACCCTATCCGCACATACCCCATTTATATGGAAATTCGTTTTTTCGCCGCCAAAGTAAGCCCTCGTGGTGAGTAATAAAGCTCGGAATTTTCTAATTTTATTAAACTTAAATGGAATAAACAATCCAGAAATGAGAATGCATTTAGAAAATATAATAAGAAATGGTTGAGTGGAGAAACAATTTTTGTAATACCGAAAAAGATTAATACTATTGGGCGACCAAAACTGAATTAGCTTCCCAGCAAGGAGACAATGCGCAATTATTAGTTCATGCTGCCTCTACATCTGCCAAAAAATCCCACGCAACGGATTTGAAATTTGTCCTACAGCAAGTTGCTACATCTCCAAATCGCCCATCCAAAATTCGAGAAGTTCTTAATACTAGCCATAAAGAAGTTACGCCAGTATCACCTGATGAAGCTCTAATGTTTGTGTTAGAAAACGGATTAACTAAAAAGGTGTACTCAAATATGCGGCAATTAAACATAAAACACAATTGTAGTATTTATCCGACTTATGATAAAGTTTATGAAAGCAAATTGAAATGTAGACCGGATGAAATCAAAGCGAATGAAAGCTCTGTCGAAGTGTCGTTGCAAAATTTGTTAGACCACACAGCTAAAAGAATTCTTGAATATCAAGATGAAGTATTGTGTAAAATGGATGTTGAAGAATCGATCCTAATTTCGAGCTACGGGTTTGATGGTTCTACCGGTCACAGCTTGTTTAAACAAAAATTTGTGGAAAATACTTCGGAAAGTTTCGATCATTCCCTTTTTGTGACATCAGTCATTCCAATAAAAATAATTTCATCAGCAGGGTATAACATTTGGGTAAACCGTACACCTCAGTCAGTACGCTTTTGTAGACCTTTAAAAGTGGAGTTTGTTAAAGAAACAAAAGAGCACATTTTAACTGAAAACCACAACATAAAGAAACAGATTGAGGAGTTGAAACCACTACAATACACACTAGGTAATGGGAAAAAAATTAAAGTAAAATATAATTTATATATGACATTAATAGATGGGAAAGTCTTAAATGTGTTGACAGAAACTAAAAGTGCACAGCAATGTCCCATCTGTCATGCCGGTCCAAAGGAATTTCGACCTATAAGAAACTTTGATTCTCCTTATTTGCAACCGAAGACCGACGCTTTGAAATATGGATTAAGCCCTTTGCATGCGTGGATTCGTAGTTTCGAGTTTGTTTTAAAACTTTCATAAAAGCTAGATTTGAAAAAATGGCAAGTTCGTGGAGCAGAAGAGAAGAGAATACTGGCAGAAAAGAAACAAAAAATTCAAAAAGAGTTTTTGCTTCAAATGGGGCTTCATGTCGATAAGCCGAAAGCAAATGGCAGCGGCAACACCAACGATGGCAACACAGCTAGAAGAGCATTTTCTCGCACGGACCTTTTAGCATCTATTACTGGTATAAATATTGATTTTTTGAAACATTTACACATAATCTTAATTGCTCTCTCCTCTGAATTTGAAATTGATGCTCAAAGGTTTCGTGATTATTGCATTAAAACCAGTGAAATATTTTTCCAAAACTACGAATGGTACTCTATGTCTGCCACAATACACAAAATATTAGTGCATTCGTCACAAATAATTGAGGCTTCAGTAGTACCCGTAGGTGTCCTGGCAGAAAATGCATCTGAGGCGCGAAACAAATTTTATAAAAAAGATCGAACTGGTCACGCTCGAAAGGATTCAAGAGTGCACAACATACTTGACATGTATCATAGAGCTATGTCTGACCCATATATTTCAAGTTTATGTTTGCAAGAACGTACAAATAGTTCAAAAAAACTTCCTTTTCCTCGAGAAGTCATTGATCTTTTTAAAATGCCTGAATTGCCGCCAGAATTGTTATTACCTTCAACATCTCAAGAAGCCTCTAGCTGCAATTATAGTTATGATTCCGATGTAAGCTTAGAGTCGATCAATAATTATTCATTGGAATTAGAAGTGGCTGAAAACGAAGATTAAGATTAATCCATAAGCATTTACAACTTCTTTAAAATTATAAATTTATGAACTAAAAAATAAATTAATTTCTTGGTAGCATTCAATATTTTTTTAATAGTGGGCGCGGGCCGCCCATTTTTTCTAAAGCTTTTTTTGTTAGAAGAAGTCCGTTTTCAAAATTTGATGAAGCCAGCGTTTTGGTAAGTATTTTTGGCGACAATTTGGGTTTTGGATATAGGAAAAATAGGGCGTGGACCGTTCAATTTTTTCTCAAGTTGCTTTTTTGTACCAGGAAGTACGTTTTGCCACTACTTTGAAAAAAGGGGGCGTGGCCCGCCCATTTTGTTCTCAAATCGATTTTTTTATCATTAGAAGTCTACACACCAAATTTGGAGAAGCTAGCTTGCCAGGAAGTATTTTTTGCCGCTAAAATCCCAATTTCGTCCACTGCCACGCCCACAGATTGCCATTATCCAATAACCTATAAAGTGTCATAATTAATCACTAAGTTAAGATATACAACTGTAATTTGGTAAATGGGATTGCAATAGGAAAGGGCAGCTGAGTTTGATGTACATATCTCCTAAACTACTAAAGCTACAACAACCAAATTTATGTAACGCCAATATTATAAGAATTTCTACCGATAGTATAAAAATGAGTGAAATCGAAAAATAACCCCGATCACTTCCCATATAACTGTACTACTCAAAGCGCTGTAAATCCATAACTAGTTACGCCAGAGACATTCAATTTTATATAAGGCTTTATCTATCTCGCTTAGTTTTAGGTGGCAGCCCTAGGTAAACTAAATTATAATACTATACCCGGTACGCAACAAATTTCAAGAGTATAACAAAGAGAAATAAACATAAATTTATTTAATGTTTAATAAATTATTTAAATAGAATATTGTTTGTTGTATTCAATATGAAAATAAAACAAACATTTGTTCCCACATATTTTATTTCACTGCGCAGGCCCCTTTAAACACATAAAATAAACATTTGTTTTCACATAATTTATTGCACTGCGCAGGGAGTTGTCCGCCCGATGGAGCGTTTTAAGGAAAATTAAAAAAAAATCCAAATATATAGAATGTTCCCTCCACTAAGGAAATAAATATGTTAATATATTTCAAAACATTTTGTAATAAATTTTTATTATTCAAGTAAAGTATTCATGTGAAATTCAGATTCATACAAGGTACTTTCCAAAATAAACAAGACTGTTTGAATCTAGCGCCCCCTAGTGGCGCCATCTATATGTCGACTGGTGCGCTAGAATCTGCTATCTTTATCGATTGTGAGAACTTGAAGGCATTTCATTGATTGGAAGTGAAGTAATTGCGCTTTAAGTGTCAGTATGTTTGTGTTATCGGTGCGAAAATGAGCTTCGAACTAAGAGCCAACATTACATTTTGTTTTAAAATTGGTAAAACTTTTACCGAAACGTTTCAATTGATGAAACAAGTTTATGGCGATGATTGCCTTTCCCATAGCAGAGTGCACGAGTGGTTTTAACGTTTTCAATGTAGTCGTGGGCCAATCAAAATCCGTGATCACCGGAAATTCCATCGAAATTGTGCGTGAATTCATCAAAAATCCGCCGAAATCATCATTGAAATTCATGGAAATGGAATTGAGCATCTCCAAAACATCGATTTATCGCATCTTGAGCGAACATTTGGTCTTACGAAAGGTGTGTGCACGATTGTGATTGTGACTGACGACTAAAAATTGCTCAGTATCGTCTCATCGATCGACGCTTGTGACCGATTATTTGACCAAAAATCACATTTTAACCATTAACCACTCGCCGTGTTCACTTGATATGACACTGTGCGACTTCTTCCTTTTCGGAAAAATGCGTTTGCCGATGAATGGAAATGGTATTGAAGCAGAAGGAGACTATTTTGAATAAAATAAATTGATTTTGTCGAAAAAAGCATTTGTTCTGTTTTTTTTAAAGACCTGTTTACTTTGGATCGCACCTTGTAAATCATAAACTGAAATGAAATCAGTATTAGATATTAGTACATATACAAAATTTAAAAATTAGTTTTGTTACAGGAAAAACTGACGGATTGTTGATTGTTTTAGATTGGTTTGCTTCCATTTTTTCTCATTTTCCACAAGACGAATCTTTAAAGATGTTAGTTGTTGATATGAAACAACATCACTTTTAGCAAACTTTTTCAAGCGAGAAATTTGTTTGAATGCTTCATTATAATTATTAATTAGATCCGAGTCTTCCACACCTACCTCCTCATCAGAATCACTTAAATCCTCCCCAGTATTAGTAACGCCTTCATAATCAATTTCAATACTGTAATTTTCTGTGTATGCAATGTTATCAATATTTAAATAGTCCTCTAATATAAAGGAATATCATCCTCAAGCTCAAACAGTTCGACATTCGAATTTTGTATAAATCCATATTTTCTGAAACAGTTTATTTGTATTGTAATTTCTAAGTGGTTTGTCGTGGCTTGCAGGAGGCACAATTTACATTTGCACAAATTGGAAGCCAATCAAAAATCAAAAGCAGCTGTGTCAAACCACGTCAAGTGGTCCATGAAAATTTCGCAAAATTACCAATTGTGAAAATTAGCAGTTCATTAGGAAAGGGATCAGACGCATACCCCGTTACATAAATATTTCGTCAAAATTATATTTTTGTTAAAGTTATTGAAGGTCGAAATTTAGAGCACGACAAAATTGTAAAATTATTTTCTCATTAACTACTGGATATAAAGTGAAGACATTTTGTGAAGGCAAAGAAAAATGTTTGTGCAACATTATAGATATTTTTTCACGATCCATTTGTTTAAATAATAATATTTTACATAATTTTTGTTAAACAATTGAAATTTTTTATATGTTCTTCACGATAAAAAAAACTGAAGAGTATGTGACAGAACGCGGAAACTATTCACCTTTAATAATCCAAATCCAAAGATATTGAATTTTGTGTCCACTACCGCTCTTAAAACGTATGGCACATTCATCGTTGCGCAATGAGCTTATGCTTTTCTTGCGTCACAGATGTCGAGAGCTTACGAGCGAACTGCGGAACGATGGTTGTACCATACATTTTAAGAGCGGTTGGGGGGGACAAAAAATTCAATACCTTTGGAGTGCATAGTGGCCGATTTTCCAAAAAAGCTAGCCAAACTCGAAAAGTTGTCCGATCGCACCGAAACTAATATTATTTATTCGAATTTTAAAATGGCGGATCCAAAATTGCGGACGTGTACTCTTCAAATTTCTATTATATCTGGCTTCGATATAAAAGGAGCTATTTAATTAAAGCTTAATTTATTTGCATGAGTAAGTGGTAAAAGGAAGTGGAGAAAAAACATCATGTGGGTCATGTAAATATTATTATTTTAGAAAATAATATGTAAGTTGTAAGTTACCGTTATTACAATGTATCTAGTAATATTTAACAAATAATGACCCTATAGAATATTATAAAAGCTTAATCAAAATCACTACCAGATGCAGAATCGTCATATGTATTTGAGCTCACGTCTGATATATGTTTTCATATTCTTATTGCGCGATTCCTGAGCTTCCTCAGAGAATTGTTCAATCGGCAATGGTGCCCATTCAATGATAAGATACCCATGAATTAGTACCATATGAATCGACGTTGGCATGCAGTACCATGGATATTTTTCAACTAACATTTTTACGGTATCGAAGCAATATTCTTTGAACAAATCGACGTTGACTGAAAAATCGCAGAACAAAACTTGTAATATGACATGAGCACGATTGAGGAGTTCTACGCTCAAACCCAAAATTTCGGCTGACTCTTGACTATTGCAAAAAAACCTCCTAGCTTTATTTCCATCATAGCAGTTTCCGCATCCTCTAACTTTCGGAGAATAAACAATGAGCCCAAACCGCTGTTTAAGACTCTGCTGTATAGCTTTTTTTCGAGTTGCAATCAGTGTTTTGTTCTCTTGGCGAGGCGTTTGCCATTTTTTTATTTTTTAGCATGTAACGTTGAATGACAGAATTTTGTAAAGTTTATTAAATTGCGAAGATGTTATTTTACACAAATAACAACGCATGTAAATATTGTAAATATGAATATGTTTGATATACATATTTCTTTGCCATCTCTTGTTGTTTGACATGGAACAAGCGCTATTATTTAATTTTCAACATATTTTTGTTCTCTCAAAGTAGAACTTTTATCCAAGCGAGTGTACTCTAACTCGATTAGGCTACAAAATCGAGGAGAAGAGGGTTTAGGATTTTGCCAAATCAATACATTTTGATTATAATTACTCGTTAAGCGCATAGTGATGTTAAGACAATATTTGCGTCTGACGCGTTTTCATTCGCAAATTTCTGTTTATATCGACTTTGACCAGAAGATCCGTCAAACCCATACTTAATAATATGTTGTAAGTTTTTGACGTGATTTTCTGGGAAAGTTGCAATTATATCGCATTGCACTTCCAAGGTTCTTCAATGGCACCTCCGCTGTAGTTCCAGTATCTTTAATGTTCGGTGGATAGCAACGAGCTTTTGCTTCTGCAACTTTTAATTAGGGAGGATAAACGTGGACACCATTTTGAGATTGTTTTTTTCGAATAATCCTGTACGTATGTCCGGAATCACGGAAGCTCATACTTGCCGCAAATGCTAACTCTGCTGGGCTGTGTGACGTACGTAAATCCTCCGTTACCCTGCGTTTGGATCTGTCGCTCATGGCTTCGAATTCTTTAGAAGATCGGCCTGTCTTTTTTGAGCTCGTAGAAACCTTAATCAGCTCATTCTTCTATTTTCATAGACTGCTGTATCAGAAAAAAATAAATTTAATGTAATTACTTGTTATCTACATTTATCAATACTCTACTGTGTCTGCTTAAATTATATATGCACAAAGTAAACAAACTTGAAAAGTTTTTTTTATCAAACATATCATGAGCAAATCTGGTGTTTGGAATAATTCAAATCGTTTACAAAAAAGATGAAAATCTTTTCATCATAAGATCTACAATTCATTTGCATTCACCCAATTTTTTTTTGTTAACGTTGCACACAAATTAAATCCCATTTTCTTCCAAAAATCATCAGACTTTCAAGATTTATACAAATGTAATTTAGAACAAGAAAAAACGTTAACTTCGGCTGCACCGAAGCTGATATACCCTTCACAGGTGCATTTCTTTTAGTAACAATGTGTTCAGTTTATATGGAAGCTGTATGTTATAGTAATCCGATCTGACAACAACATACTGATCATTTACATATATACTTTATAGTAACTTCGTGACAAACTTAATATACCCTGTTCAGGGTATAATGCAGAAAAATATAATCAAATTTGAGTACCTATTATGAGAATCAGACGTATCATTTTATTTTGCCCCGGGTCCAGGAAAAGCACTCTAAGTCCCTACTTATTTAGCACCTAATATATTATGTAGTCATTTAATATACTTGCAATGTCTTTAGAAACTTCCTATGTATTAGCAGAGAACGTACTACTTTATAGAGAAGGTTCACCGCGTTGCCAATTTTACGATATTAAATTTTTGGAAGGGGCACTCTTTTCTATTAGTGGATTCCACCCCAAAAATATTATTAGCGGATTTCACCAATATTTAACATGATGGGGTCGATAGCAGAATTGAGCATTTTCAGTGTGAAATGAGAAAAGTGATGCTAACTTCAATGTACGCTTACAGATTCGAATATTTACAACGCGCAAACGGCTATGGAAATCATTTATAGATATTCTCCATATATTTGATATCAAAGAACATAAGCATATAAGTATGTGTGTGCAATTTCAACCACTTAATGATGAATTCCATTAAATCTGTTGAAATCTATAATAAAGTCATATTTGTATTATTACTTAAATATTTAATTAATATAATTATAATTAAGATAGGGATTTCAAGTTATATATTTATATATATGTATATGTATGCATTTATTTGCTTTGGGCATTAGAAGTTTTGATAACATCTTAAAAGACCATGTCATATGCATATAATTAAGTGTACATGTAAACAGATTTTAAGAACCGTATAAAGTTCACATATTCACATCTTTATACAGTGCATCACAAAAATAAGTATGCACTGTGTTTATCCGTTTTGTTTTCAGAAAAAAATGCCGCAGAACTAATAATAATATCCATTTTTTTATTTTTTTCAGTTATTTCATATTTGAGTTAAAAGCAATAGCAAAAAACAGAAACTTAAATTAATAATTTTTCAAATTAGAGAAAAAAAAGGCTTAAATAGCTAAAAATTACATCACTAAAGTATGTATGCAATAGTAATACATTCCAAAGAAAAAGTTCCAACGGTTTTATTTTTGAGCTTTGATGGGCTTTTAATATTTTATTGGATAGCTTTTGGATTTTTTTATTGCATTCAATCCGGATGGTATGGACTTTACCAGTTTTTTGGTCACTGAAGTTGGAATCTTGCCCCACTCTTCGATTAAAGCAGATATCAAAGATTCTTTGCGGCTTATTTGGTGTCTTCTGATTTTTCTCTCTATAAAATGACCCAAATGTTCGATAGGGTTCACATCAAGAGATTGGGCTGGTGTTTTTAATTGTTTGGATGTATTGTAAAGTAGCAATTCCTTAACAATGTGAGCGGAGTGTTTTGGATCATTGCCCTGTTGGAAGACAAATGATCCTTCAAGTCCCAATTTGGCCGCACTATCGTTTAAATTCGATATTAATATTATAAGGTAATAATATTTGTTTATTTTATGCTCAATGAATACAAGTTTCCTTACACCAGTTGGTGCCATACACCCCCAAACCATGAGCGACCTACCAACATGTTCTACCAAGGCAGCCATATTCCGTGAATCAAGCTCTGTATTTACTTTTCTCCATACTTTTTCATGTCCATCTGATCCAAAAATGTATAATTACTTTCATCTGAGAAAATAACAGAATTCCAGAAATATTCTCTATGTTTACTTTCGTGCTTTCACAAAGTTTAATCTTTTTTGTCTGTTAATGTTGCTTATGAATGGCTTTTTACGGACATTACGACCATGGGAACCTGTATCATACAGCACTTGACGATTAGTTTGGGGATGGCAGGTTTTACTGGTCTCATTTTTAATTTCAGTACGCACTTTTGGAGCACTTTACTTCAGATTAGCCTGTATCTTGTGTGTGATAATGTACCGATCCTTGGAATCAAATGTTTCTTGTCGTCCAGATCTTTCCTTATTTTTTGTATTGACCTCTTTTTTGTATTTTTCTACTATTTTTTGAATATTAGAATTACTTTTATTTATTAGTTTTCCAATTTGCCTCTGACTTTTGTTTTCTTTATATAGTTTTATAATAGCACCTTTCAAATTTTGTGATAGTTCCTTGACGGGCGGCTCCATGATCAAAATGTAATTGCAATTAACGATGAAATTTAATGAAAACTTCGGAAAATTATTATTTTATAAAAAAAACAATACTTATTGCTTCAAAACGTATAAACACTGTGTATCAATCGAAACAATACTGAAATGGTAAATTGCATACTTATTTATGTGACATGATTTTCGCTTTTTACAGAGAAAATCTAACGGTTTTTAATAACGGAATATGTCAATGATATCAATTTGTCATATTCGTGAAGGCAATATTATGAGTAGTTGTTTTTGGAAAAAAACACAAAATATATACTTTTTATTTTGCAAATAATTTGACTTTTTTTACGCCAATATATAGTGCATACTTATTTCTGTGATACACTGTATATAAAAAGTACGTGTCACGTTGTTTGTCCGCGATGGACTCCTAAACTACTGAACCGATTTTAGTAAAATTTAGCGCACTATGCCCAGTTCGAACCAACTTAGAAGATAGGATAGTAAAAACAATTCATAAATAAAAAAAAATACATTGAAAGTTCTATTAGATGGACGCTCTATTTAGCAACTCTACTAACTAGATGGAAAGGCTGGTAACCAAACAGTGAGAAAGCAGCTTTAAATTCGTTATTTTTTCCAATGAAATTTATTTGTATGAACATATTCAAAATTAAACCTCAAGTACAATCCCTTGGATTCTTATACCTGTATTTTTACTGTATTGAATAGTTTATTATATGAATAATGGTGTAAAATGTATACCACTGCAACGCGTGGCTGGATCCCCTAGTCTATATCTTGTATATAAAAATAAGTTGGGTTTTTGTCTGTTCTCTATAGCAGACTAAACCATTGCATGAAATGAAAAATGACCTTAACCACTTTGAAGAGAATGAAATGGGGATGGTTTGTAAAAAAGAAAATTCAAAAAATATTAATTTCCAAAAAGGGACTTTTCATTATAGATTTTCTTTCCTTTTCACGGTCAATTAGCAAGCGATCGTCACGAAGTCACAGCTTTCTTCTTTTCAAACAACAGCTACGCTGTTTGATGGACGTTATCTTGAAACTACATATATATGGTGCTGGATGTACTCTGATGAGTGGCAAAAAACGTTTGCCGCAGGCACACATTCTTCTTTGGATGGTGGATTGATAAAATCGTTTCTGCGGAAATTCCTTTTGACGACTGTTTGTTTGATGACAGCAGATATTTCGTTTTGCCCTCGTTCACTGCCAGACCCATTTTCTGTGCTTCCTTGTCCAGCCTGGAGAAAGCAGAACTAACGGCGGGGGTGTTGAGGCCGATGATACTAATATCATCGGCATACGCCAGCAGCTGTACACTCTTATAAAAGATGGTACCTTCTCTATATAGTTCTGGAGCTTGAACTATTTTCTCCAGAAGCAGGTTGAAGAAGTCGCACGATAGGGAGTCGCCTTGTCTGAAACCTGGTTTGGTATCGAACGGCTCGGAGAGGTCCTTCCCGATCCTGACGGAGCTTTTCGTATTGCTCAACGTCAGTTCACACAGCCGTATTAGTTTTGCGGGGATACCAAATTCAGACATCGCGGCATAAAGGCAGCTCCTTTTCGTGCTGTTGACAGCAGCTTTGAAATAGACGAGGAGGTGGTGTGTGTCGATTCTCCTTTCACGGGTCTTTTCCAAGATTTGGCGCATGGTGAATATCTGGTCGGTTGTTGATTTGTCAGGTCTAAAGCCACACTGATAAGGTCCAATCAGTTTGTTGACGGTGGGCTTTAATCTTTCACACAATACGCTCGATAGAACCTTATATGCGATGTTGAGGAGGCTCATCCCACGGCAGTTGGCGCAGATTGTGGGGTCTCCTTTCGTCCGACCATATTTTACAAAGAAGCTGATTCATGCTCCTTATCAGCTCTTCGCCGCCGCGTTTGAATAGCTCGGCCGGTAATCCATCGGCCCCCGCCGCTTTGCTGTTCTTCAGGCGGGCAACTGCTATTCGAACTTCTTCATGGTCGTGTAATAGAACGTCTGCTCCATCGTCATCGATTGGGGAATCAGGTTCTCCTTCTCGTGGCGTTGTGCGTTCACTGCCATTCAGCAGGCTGGAGAAGTGTTCCCTCCATAATTTAAGTATGCTCTGGGCATCGGTGACTAGATCACCTTTGGGGGTCTACAAGAGTATGCTCCGGTTTTAAAACCTTCTGTAATCCGCCGCATTTGTTCGTAGAATTTTTGAGCATTATCCCGCCAGCTTATCAAGCTTTTCGTACTCACGCATTTCGGCCTCTTTCTTTTTCTGTCTGCAAATGCGTCTCGCTTCCCTCTTCAACTCTCGGTATCTATCCCATCCCGCACGTGTTGTGGTCGATCGTAACGTTGCGAGGTAGGCAGTCTGTTTTCTCTCCGCTGCGACACGGCACTCCTTGTCGTACTAGCTGTTCTTTTGCACTTTCCGAAAACCAATGGTTTCGTTTGCAGCTGTACGTAAGGAGTTTGAAATGCCGTCCCACAGTTCCGTTATACCGAGTTGTTGACGAGTGCTCTCAGAGAGCAGTAGTGCAAGCCGAGTAGAAAATCGTTCGGCTGTCTGTTGTGATTGCAGCTTGTCGACGTCGAACTTTCCTTGTGTTTGTTGGCGTGCGTTTTTTGCTGCACAGAGGCGGGTGCGAATCTTGGCTGCAAGAAGATAGTGGTCCGAGTCGATGTTAGGACCTCGGAGCGTTCGCACGTCTAGAACACTGGAGACGTGTCTTCTGTCTATCACAACATGATCGATCTGGTTTGTGGCTTTTCGATCCGGAGACAGCCAGGTGGCTTGATGAATCTTCCAGTACTACAGATAACCATATTTCGGGCCCCGGCGAAATCGATCAACCTCAACCCATTTGGGGATGTTTCGTCGTGGAGGCTGAATTTACCGACCGTTGTGCCAAATATACCTTCTTTGCCCACTCAGGCGTTAAAGTCGCCAAGCACGATTTTGATATCGTGGCGGGGGCAGCTCTCATAAGCGCGCTCCAAGCGCTCATAGAAGGCATCGTTGGTCACATCGTCCTTCTCTTCCGTCGGGGCGTGGGCGCAAATCAGCGATATGTTGAAGAACCTCACTTTGATGCGGATTGTGGCTGGATGTTCATTCATCGGAGTGAATGATAGTACTCGGCGACGGAGTCTCTCTCCCACCACGAATCCAACACCAAACTTGCGCTCCTTTATATGGTCACTGTAGTAGATGTCACAAGGACCTAAATAAAAAAAAAATTAAAATAAATAAATAAAATAAAAAATATAAAAAAATAAATAAAAAAAAAACAATAAAAAAAAATATAAAAAACTACTAAATGATAACATCATGAGCCAAAGCGATATCCGTGCCCAGAGACAACGAGAACAAGATGCACGCCGGCTCTCCGTCCAGCGCAACAATGCATACTTTCCGATCAGGTCTCAGAGTGACAGTGAAAGCGTAAAATCAAACTCATCGTCCACCCTTCAACTTCCTACAAATTTAAAAGTCCGATCTTGCTCAATGTCAACGATTCCAACTTCAGAGCTCGTTATGCCTGATGATGTTGTACAAGTTAAGGTCGGTGCATGCTCTGACTCCGGCAACAAAAGCAAAGCGCAAGATAAGAAAACCCAAACACCTAAAAAAGTGGCTATACAGACCGGAGTGGATCGAAACATTACCATCAAGCGTAAACTTAGTCCGCAAAACTCAACAAACGCTAAGCAAAAAATAAACCGTGGAAATGCATCTGCGCCATCAAGCACAAATCGATTTGCGCTTTTAAGTGACAACGTTGACGGTGAGAGTAACAAAACTCCTGAAAGTCTTACAAAGGTCACTAACACTAAACCACCGCCAATATACGTAAGTGAGGAAAACTCAGCCGCTCTCGTTAAAATATTTACTGAACTTATCGGCAATAATAACTTTCATATAGTTCCGCTGTCGAAGGGAAACATTCGAGAAACGAAAGTTCAAATATACTCCGAACAGAACTTTCGTACGTTGTCAAAATACCTAAATGCGAAAAATATTAAATTCTACACTTATCAACTTAAAAGTGCGAAAGGCCTGCAAGTTGTTATTAAAGGTATTGAGCCAAGTGTTGAACCCATGGAAATCCACGAAGCACTTAAGATCACGGTTTTAACCCTAAAAATGTTGTAAATATTTTTAATAAAAAGAAAATCCCACAGCCTATGTTCAAAGTTGAGTTAGAACCAGAAAACAAACAACTTGGAAAAAATTGTGTGCACCCCATTTACAAACTACAATATTTGCTACATCGTAGGATCTCTGTGGAGGAACCGCATAAAAGAAATGGCCCTGTACAATGCACCAATTGCCAAGAGTATGGTCACACCAGGTCTTACTGCACACTTCGCGCAGTATGTGTAGCTTGTGGAGAGTTACATGATTCTTCCACTTGCACGTCAAACAAAAAGGACCCAAATGCAAAAAAGTGTGGAAACTGCGGTCTAAACCACACTGCAAACTACAGAGGATGTCCAGTCTACAAGGAGCTAAAAAATCGGATCAACCAACGTGTAGTCTCCGAACTCAATCATAATGTACCGAACTTTGTGTCCTCCAATGTGAATCCGCTGACAGCTCCATCAAAAACCGTCACGGGCGTATCGTTTGCAAACGTCCTAAAATCAGCCCTAGGAAAACCCACAACAACAGCAACAGCGAGTCCTATTGAGCCGCAAGAACAGCAGCTCCACGTTCAATCAGGTAATCAATCGAATATCGAAGCAATGATAGCGTCAATGCAACATCGCATGATGAACTTCATAACATTCATGCAGAACACAATGCAAGAACTCATGCGAAATCAAAACACATTGCTGCTACTGCTTGCTAACCAAAATTCAAAATAATGAGCTCGCTTAAAATTGTTTTATGGAATGCAAATGGTATACCTCGCCATAAACTGGAACTGTCAAAATTTCTCAACGACAAGGAAATTGATATAATGCTTCTTGCAGAAACTCACCTAACCAATAAATACAACTTTAATGTATCGGGATATACCTTCTATTGTACGAATCATCCAGATGGAAAGGCACATGGTGGAACTGGTATCTTAATCAGGAGTCGCATTAAACACCATTATTTAACTGGAATTGCTGAGAATTATTTGCAAGCAACATCAATATGCGTGCAGACAAAGCAAGGTGACATTACTTTGTCCGCCGTTTATTGTCCCCCACGTTTCCCGATCACAGAAAAACAATTTATAGATTTCTTCAGCTCGCTGGGAGAGTGCTTTCTTGCTGCAGGTGATTATAACGCGAAACACCTTTACTGGGGTTCCCGGTTATGTAATCCTAAAGGCAAGCAATTATATAACGCCCGTATATGTAAAGGAAACAAACTGGACTACGTGTCTCCTGGAAAGCCTACATATTGGCCGACAGACCCGAAAAAGCTGCAAGATTTAATTGACTTCGCAGTAGCTAGGAAAATTCCTCATAGCCTTATTACTGCTGAAACAATAGCAGACCTCTCATCAGACCACTCACCAGTTCTCTTCACTTTGCGGCATCAGTCACACTAGAAAAAGAGCTACCCTATATGCTCACGTCAAAAGCTACAAACTGGTTAAAGTACAAAAAATACATCAGCACACACATAGAACTCGAACCAAATTTAAATACACCGTTCGATATTGAAAACACCATCGCAGCATTCGAATCAACCATTATAACAGCCACCAAAATTTCAACTCCTCAAAAAGGTTATATGGAAAACAAAAAGCAAAGCGTAACTAATAGGGAAATTGAAATACTAGTATTACAAAAACGACGCCTACGAAGGGAGTGGCAGGTTCATAGATCACCAGCCTCAAAACAACTGTTGAAAGCAGCCACACATGCACTGACGAGAGCCCTCAGAAGCGAGGAACGGCGTGCGCAGTACCAGTATATTCAAAAGCTGTCACCGACTAGTACAAAGCACCCGTTGTGGAAAGCACATCAAATCCTAAGTTCGCCAATAGAATGTGAAATGCCAATACGTGACAATAATGGCAAATGGGCTCGGAGTGATGCAGAAAAGTCAGCAACCTTCGCTGCTCATCTAAAAAATGTCTTCCAGTCAAACCCGGGAACTAATGACTTTACACTTCCAACCGTACCTTATTTGATGGAATCTGAGCCAGTGAAATTCGTACCTGAAGAGATATCAAAAATAATTATGGAGAAATTGAAACCAAGAAAAGCTCCTGGGCACGACTTAATTACTCCAAAAATGATTATTGAGTTACCAAATTGTGCTATAATCTGTATCTGTATGTTTTTCAATGCAATCACAAAACAAGCTCACTTTCCTCAACAATGGAAAAAGTCAACTATAGTGATAATACCTAAGCCTGGAAAAGACAAAACGCAGCCATCCTCCTATAGACCCATCAGCTTGTTATCGTGCATGTCGAAATTATTTGAAAGACTTCTTATGCTCCGCATTAAGCCACATCTTGAAACCCACAACATTATACCATCTCATCAATTTGGCTTCAGGGAAAAGCATGGAACGATCGAGCTAGTACATAGGATCACATCTGAAATTCGAACCGCCTTTGAAAAGGGGGAATATTGTTCTGCAATATTTCTTGATGTCGCGCAGGCTTTCGATCGAGTATGGTTAGATGGTCTTATGTACAAAATAAAAACGCTACTCCCGCAAAACACCCACGAACTGTTTAAGTCCTACCTTTATGATCGAAATTTTGTAGTTCGATGCAACACCACTACATCTGAAGCCCAAACGATTGAAGCTGGTGTACCACAAGGCAGTGTTCTTGGCCCAATTTTATATGTTTTATACACTTCAGATATCCCAGTATGCGACCGCTTGACTATGTCTACCTTTGCCGATGACACTGCAATAATCAGTCGCTCCAAGTGCCCAATTCATGCAAATGCGCTCCTAGGAAATCATATTGAAGCTGTGGCCAACTGGCTCGCAAACTGGAGGATAAAGGTTAACGAGTAAAAATGTAAGCACGTTACATTTACCCTAAACAAGAGCAGCTGTTCGCCTTTGGCACTGAACAACGTACAAATACCACAAAGCAATCATGTTACTTACCTAGGGGTCCATCTGGATAGGCGACAGATCTTACCTTAAGTTAAAGGCATGTTCTTTGCACTGTCTTATTAACTCTCGCTCAGCCTCAGTCTGGAGTATAAAGTCATTATATACAACACTGTTTTAAAACCAATCTGGACCTGTGGGTGTGAGCTGTGGGGCAACGCGAGTAGCAGCAACATCGAAATTCTTCGTCGTGCGCAATCAAAAATTCTTCGTACAATCACCGGAGCACGGTGGTATATCCGAAATGAGAACATCCAATGCGACTTAAGAATTCCCGACGTACGAACTGAAATAGAGCAACGAAGCGCGAAATATGCTTTGAAACTTTCGGTTCACCCAAACCAACTAGCAAGATAGTTATTGTGTGTGAACAGGAGCTCAAGATTACGTAGAAACGACTTACCAGCCCAGACGTAATATATTTTAGGCCCAGTTTAAAATAATAATCACCCATGTAGGGTGTAAATTAAGTGAGTAGTTTAAGATTCGAAAACTTATTGTTAGGCTCTTAAGTAGGGTAGATTCAATAAATAATAGCAAAGTTAATAAAAAAAAAACAAAGGGACCTACTCGTCTCTGTCCTTGTCCCGTCCATCGCATTTCGTGGACGGCGATGGTGTCAGCTTTTATTTTCGCGAGGACAACGGTCCGAAAATTCCAGGTGCATGCCCTGATATTGTAGCCCTTCTTTCGTTTGCCATGGTCGTCATCAAAAGAGGGGTCTCTCATCCGAGGCTTGTTGTTCCTTTTCATTGGGGGTGTTTTTCACGTGGCGGGTCCCAAACCCAGCGCATAACCCTATGTGGGGGATGTTTCGGCTTCTCACTTTAGCTCGCCTTCGAACGGATGTTCTTAGGCTACCCAGAGGGTACTTGGTCAAAGACCGGAAGTTGTGAGCTGCTTGAGCCATATATAAAAGAATCGTTTCTGGCTACTCCCAAGTGAATGGCGATCAGAGAACTTTCCTCTCTCGCGTGAACTTCTACACATTACTCCATCCTCCTGCGCAAATTTAGCTGCCAAAAATACCGATATTAGTGACTTAAACTGAAAGATTCAAAGTGAAATTCCGAGAGATTTGCGTTCATACAAACATCGTCTTGACAAACGATGCGTGAGTTATCCAGTGGAATTTTTAAATTCTTTGGAGAGGCTATGAATGCCGCCGCATCATTTGCGTCTCAAAGTTGGATTTGTCATTATTATGTTTCACAATCTTCATGCGCCGAAACTGTGTAATAGAACCCGACTGATTGACTCGACTATGAAATACAAGGGAGCAGAATGCTTGATTCTACGAATTTCTTTGAGTTCCAACGATTGCCATTTCAGTACAAGCGTATTCAGTTTCCAGGCAAAATTGACAATCAACAGAACACAAGTTTAGGCGCTGGAAGTGTGTGGCATAAATCTGGAAATGGTATGCTTTTCACACCGTGTTCACCGCCTTTTCCGTACATTTACGGACCGGAACACAAACCAAACAAGAAAAAACGTTAACTTCGGTTGCACCGAAGCTAAATACCCTTCACAGGTGCATTTCTGTTAGTAACTATGTGTTCAGTTTGTATGGAAGCTATATGCTATAGTCAACCGATCTGAACATTTATAATCATAATATATACCAAATTTCGTGAATATATCTTGTCAAACGTGAAAGTTGTCCATACAAGAACTTGATCCCGATCGTTCAGTTTGTATGGCAGCTATATGTTATAGTGGTCCGATATCGGCCGTTCCGACAAATGAGCAGCTTCTTGAAGAGAAAATGACGTTTGCAAAATTGCAAAACGATATCTTAAAAACTGAGGGACTAGTTCGTATATATACAGACAGACAGACGGACGGACAGACAGACGGGCATGGCTAAATCGGCTCAGCTCCACTTACTGATCATTTATATATATACTTTATAGGGTCTTCGACGATTCCTTCTGGGTGTTACAAACTTCGTGACAAACTTAATACACCCTGTTCAGGGTATAAAAATGTTGCTCATCAAGCTGCGTTACATTGAAAAAAATTTAGAAAAATCGAAAATGAATCCGAACTACATCTTTTGTCAAAAAGTCAATGTGTCGAAGGACTGACGCTTCGACAAAGCGTCACAACATTATGTTGCTGGTAGAAAATTGAAGCAGTAGGGGAAAAAATAAACGAATGGCCGCCGATTGTCACCGCTTCACTTGCCGCTGTAACAGCTTCACCAACAAATTAGCGTATATATGTATGTTTATGTGTGAGCTTGCATACATATCGACGTAAATTTTTGCGAGTCGCGTAAAAATATTTCAGAATTACAAAATATTTTTTACATTCCTTGACAAATACAGTCAATCACGATTATGTGCCACAATCCACAGATACAGATTCATGTGGTTTATTAAAATTAAAAATGTAATATGGCATATAAGCGAATGCGGATACTTAAGCGAGTGGCACTGAAAACAATAATTTATATGTATTTCAAAAAACAAGCAAGATATAATATAGGCTGTTAAGAGTGATAAGGGAGGTATTTGATTTTCATTTAAGCGGAGTACTACTTAACCGGGATTGACTGTACACATAAATCAGAGGAATATTACATATTTTCTTTTAAATATTTCTTGACTTGAAAATCGACAAATAAACCATGTTGTCAGTTTTTTTCTAAATATATTTGAATACTTATATTTGCAGGGTTGTCACTTTTTCCTTCCACAAAATTTCAGAAATATATTCAATTTATGAATTTTAGCTTTTGCTTTCCTCGCCAAAAGCTGTTTGTTGGCAAAGGCATGCTCGGGGAGAGGTGTATGGAATTGGTTTTATGAATGAATCGAATTTGCTTTTTGAAAATGCGTTTGCGTTCATGACTGAAAATTTTGTTGTTTTGTAATATACCATAAATTTGACGGCCATATTGATTTCTAATGCTATTTGAGACCATTGTTGTTTTTGTCGAACAAAATTTGTAATTTTTGCGGGTGACATATCTACATCTGAACGCATATAAGTATGCATGTTGTGTATGCATTCTTTGTGTGGGAATGTCATTCGCACATATTTACATGTGTAAGCATATAAGTATGTATGATGATGTTTGAGACGATTGTTGTTTTTGCAGAAGAATGTTTGTAGTTTTTAGGGGCGACATATCTACATGTGTACGCATGTATTATTTGTGTGAGAATGTCATACGCACATATGTATGTGTGTATGTACATACGTATAGAGCAGCACGCGAATTTTATGTTACGGTCGCGTTCAAGCGTTTTTAAAAAGCTAATACTGAATTAACCCTAAAGAATTAAACGGTGGTTTGGATATTGGAATCAGACTAAACTTTCACTTTATTAATTATAACACAGCCCGACAAAATTAAAAACAATTTTTGCTTCTTTGAATTTGTCAACTGATTCTAGTTAATTTGGGCGCGCTGAATTCAAATCTGTAATCAGTTTGTCTCTATCAGCTCTAGTTTTCATGATATAGCTTTTTTATACCCACCACTTAACTTATGACCTGAAAAAAAATAAAAAAGCTATATCATGAAAACTAGAGCTGATAGAGACAAATTGATTACAGATTTGATTCAGCGCGCCCAAATTAACTAGAATCAGTTGACAAATTCAAAGAAGCAAAAATTGTTTTTAATTTTGTCGGGCTGTGTTATAATTAATAAAGTGAAAGTTTAGTCTGATTCCAATATCCAAACCACCGTTTAATTCTTTAGGGTTAATTCAGTATTAGCTTTTTAAAAACGCTTGAACGCGACCGTAACATAAAATTCGCGTGCTGCTCTATACGTATGTACATACACACATACATATGTGCGTATGACATTCTCACACAAATAATACATTCGTACACATGTAGATATGTCGCCCCTAAAAACTACAAACATTCTTCTGCAAAAACAACAATTCTGCAAAAACTACAAACATTCTTCTGCAAAAACAACAATTGACCTCTCAAGGGTCAACGCGAAATGAAAACGGACATTAAAAATGCAGTGGTGTCTCTTGGCACGAGATTTTGCGAAAATCAATAAATGATCGACACGAAAAACATTGTTTGACCACCCATCTCCTATAATCTCATAACTTTTAAAGTCGGCAAAGTTAATTATCAACGGAAAAATTTGGTTATACATGCTCTTGTTTGACGTTAGATTTTAACAGCCATTTGTTTTATTCAGAGCAAATGATTCACATAACATTTTATACATACCTTCAACAATACACTCCATCGGATATAGAAAAATTTTTTCTTAATCACTTGATAAACACTTTTTCAACTGCGCTCAATTAGAGGCTCGATACACTTCACCGGCGTAACTCCGAAACGCGACTATTCGACCGACTCTAACCCTAAAAATACATATGAAAACTAATTGAGCTTTCTTGACAGTACACAGCAGTGCCTCCTTGAAGATGTTTTAACCTTTAACTTGATAATTTAAAAAAAAAATTCGAGCTTTTTGGCCAGCTTTTCGGGAAAATCGGACACAGTAAAATGGTATGAATGAACAAACATTGTTTTTGCAGATTATTAAAGGTGAATATTTTCCGCGTTGTATCACAAACTTTTCAGTTTTTTAGCGTAAAGAAGACCTGAAAATGTTCAATTCTTTAACAAAAATTATGTAAAATATTATTATTTAAACAAATGGATCATGAAAAAATATCTAATGTACTGCTAATTTTCAAATCGGTGATTTTGCGGAATTTTCATGGACCACTTAACGTGGTTTGACCCAGCTTGGATTTCAAACAATTTTCTTTTATTCCAATACTCGCAGCAGAGCAACTATTCGAATACTCGTAACAGAACGATGATACGACTATTCGAATAGTATTAATCGCTTAATTGTCATACGAAAGGTTACAAATCAAATATTCGCACAATTTTAAGTGTAGTTTAATTATTAAAAAAACAAAACTATGGGAGGATATTGACTCATGCTATTAACCCAATATAGAGATTATATTATTTGATCGAAATCGGCGCCTACGCATTGGGATATTACCACTTTTTCTGATATGCGTGTTTCTAAACTTTCCGCATAAAACTTCAACAACACAAACCAGAAAAGGCTAAGTTTGAATGTAGCGGAACACCTTGTACTCCCGCAATTTGCAGAAGGACTTGCCTCTACTTTATATTAGTTGCACAGATCGTATCCCAGAGTTGAAACCATACATCCAAATGGTCTTTATTACTGCGATGTATAACAAAATTTGTTTGACAAGGCTAAGTATGGAATTTTTATTTAAAAGTTAGTTTAAATTTGCGCTTTTATTTACACGCTGGTTATTTTGATGCATATATGTACGTATGTTATCTGCAGGTTAGCCTTCTCTCCCAGTGGTGCCAAGATAAGCTAAACCATTTGCTTATGGAACTAAGATACGTTTTAATCGGCTGTCACATTTTTGGCCCTGGTGAAAATGTAACATGCTTTTGCACTTTTGTTCACTAACATTTATTCGCGAGTTGGGTAGCCATTTATTGACCAAAGCTAAATGCTTCTTTAGAATTCTTGACTCTCTAATGGGACATTCATTCCGGCATACTGGGGGTTGTCATCTGTAATAATCGGCGTGTATACATTACTATAAGATGGAATGTTGAGCCTAGTACACTCCCATGAGGTACACCAGCCCTTACCGGTCGTTCATCTGATATGAAATTAGCTACTATAACGGAAAGTTTCCTATTTTTAAAACGCTTTTATTAGTTTCACCTGTATGTATGTTAGTAACTTTTACTGGTCTGACTCTAACTTGAGTAAAAATTAAGATACTTTAATGAAACTTTCCACTTGTGTATATTCCTTTGCACCTAGGGGAGGTTAGTATTGCAGATGGGCATAATCGGACCACTGCCTCGCCTACGAAATATCATTACACGAAAACTTAGTAAGTGCTGTAACTAAGCCATAAATGAAGATATAGAACTGTCATTTGGCACAAATGATCGCACTAGCAAGTGGCACCAGTGAGTTAACCAATTTTGAAAAATTGTCGTGACTCCGCCCTCTCAAAGGTTTAATGTACATATCTCCCAAATAAGCTAAAATAACCAAATTCGCTCAAAACAAATCCTATATATCCATATTTCGATGAACTGTTTTATTTACAGTTTTTTATCTTAATGTGTAGGTTATTGATAGTTCTTTATATTTTATCTATTAAGGGGTTATATACAGAAAAAAGCGAGTTTTCCAGAACTATTTCTGCGAAAACAAAACAAATTAAAAAATATGTATAATATAAATATGTGTATATTTTTTATTTCTAATAATATTATTTTTTAATTTTGTTCTAAGGCATATTTAAACATTTTAGATACTTCATAAGTCTTAATTTTTTATGCCACTAAACATTACATCTGAATAGAGGTGGTACAATAGCTGGCGTACCCCGCTGACATTCATATCATTAGCTATAACTACCGCCCGTTAGTTTTATTTCCTCCAAGTTGGAAAAAAAGCGGAACAAATGGGTCTGGTAGTGAACGAGAGGACAAAAAAATATCTCCTGTCATCAAACAAACAGTCGTCCTACTTGTGAGTTGGCTCCCAGGTCACTGGTGACAGTCATATCTTCGAAGTCGTAGATGATTTCGTCTATTTTGGAACCATCATTAACACCAACAACGCAGTAGGGCAATTCACAATCTGGTGCAAATGGTCTTGCATATTTGCAATTGCAAATTCGCTGTACATTTTGCTGCTTTTACACTAACAAAATGAAAGACCATTTGCACCAGATTGTGAATTGCCCTAGTATAACTCTTGTTACTTCGGAGTAGACAATTGTAAAGGATGGACAAAGATGACATAGTTCAGCGAATTAAAAAGCAGCGGCTACGCTGGCTAGGTCATGTAGCCCGAATGGATGAAAACACTCCAGAGGAAGAGGGTGACCTCCACTCAGTTCGAAAGACCAGGTGGAGGAAGAATTGGCTTTGCTTGGACTCTCCAATTGGTAAACTCGGCTATAACCGCGTTAGCGGTGTGTACGCTAAATAAAGAAAAAGACACATTACAATTTATATATCTTGGTTGACTATAAACTTATAAAACGCTTGCAATCTAAATAAATGTAGTAAAGAAGTGAATCAAATGAGAAATTTTCTCATATATTTTGTTTGTTTTATCGTGTACTACGGTCGCCAGTGTTCGATTTTTGACTAATAGAAAATACCATTTATTAACAATGTTAATATCATTTAAATTCTAATTTTCTTAATGAGTGTGTCAGTATGTTTGTGTTATTGGTGCGAACATTAAATTTTGTTTTAAAATTGGTAAAACTTTTACCGAAATTGATGAAACAATTTTATGGCGATGATTGCCTATTCCGTAGCAGAGTGTACGAGTGGTTTCAACGTTTTCAAAGCGGTCGTGAGTGCTGATTTGTTTTTATGATTCCAAAGGTTATGTCCACAAAGAATTTGTTCCACCCGACCAAAACGTTAATGCGGTATTCTAACTTGGAATTTTGAAGCGATTTGTGCGCCGTATTCGACGTGTTCGGCCCGAATATCGCGAAGATGAAAGTTGGCGTGCTTTTGAACCGTGCAAAAAGCTGTATTGGGCCAGAAAGAGACTATTTTGAATAAAATAAATAGATTTTGCCGAAAAAAAACCGTTTGTTCTGTTTTTTTTTTCAAAGTCCTGTTTACTTTGGAAAGCACCTTGTATTAATGTAATGTATGTAATTTTATATCTATGTAATTTTGGCTGTAAATCCCATTCCATATCTCTACACAAACAATTTTATCAATATTAGCGGACCCGACAATTTTGTCATTTTCACATAAAGTTATCAAAGTGTGAGCATGAGGCAAACCTATTCTAAATGTATATAAAAGGCTCAACTTTGCCACAAACTTCTTATTCGAAATGCCTAAAAGGAGATGATTCATTAGGATCAATATTACTTACAATCTCACGCCAATTCGGATTGAAAGTCATTGTAGCAAAAAGCGGTGGCTTACTGAAGTGGTGAACAATTGACATTGCATCTAAGTAATTTTGAAACATGTTTTACGGAAACCCAGTAAAGGATGAAATCAAAATCACTTTACGACCTAAGCGCTTATCTCCTACTTTATTAGTTTGCAAATAAACACTAATATTGTTATACATACTTGACCTCAAATTAACTTAATTCTGTCTTAAAAAATATAATTGACATCTTTCTATTCTTATATTAGGAATGTACTTCAAAAATAGTTTTTGGGATTTGTACAAAATGCTAAATTGTTCCCTGTATACCATTAGAGTATTGTTGAACGTTATGCGATATAATAGGTTGTCAAAAAAGTCGTGCGGTATTTTCGCTAGTTGGTGCTGAAAGCGCGTAGTACTAGTTTTATTCGTCGCATCGGGTCATTCTATACCTTTTTGCAAAGCCCATTTCACGTGCTAACACGTGTTTGATTGATTGTTGTTTCTTTTAAGTCGTTCGGGAGTTATAGCGTCGCAAACATGGAGCAAAATTAAGAGAAAATACGGCATATTTTACAGAACTACTACGATAAAGGCAAAAATGCATCTCAAGCCGCCAATAAAATTTGTGCAGTTTACGGTCCCGATACAGTTTCCATTTCCCCCGCACAACGATGGTTTCAACGTTTTCGTTCTGGTGTAGAGGTGGTCGAAGATGCGCCACGCTCCGGAAGGCCTGTCGTCGAAAATTGCGATAAAATCGCTGAATTGGTCGAAAGAGACCGGCATAGTAGCAGCCGTAGCATCGGTCAAGAGCTGGGCATGAGTCATCAAAAATTCATTTCAATTTCAAAAAATGGGCCAACCAAAATCTCTATTTGGGAATAGTAAAGGATATGCCAATCGGTCCAAAGCAGAATCTAATACTTATAGATTCTTAACCACACCATTTATTTTTGAAAAAAACATATCCCCTTTCTCTCAAATGGTGGTTCATCATCTGCAGTCGTAAATTTAACAACATCAGTTCGAGTTACATCATTATATCTTCGTATATCTGTATCACGATTTATGGTGATTGCCATACAAATCTCGTCAGTGTATTGCATACTCTATCACAATGTTCCTTTATAGTACGAAATGAAAAAACAAATGGATTAGTTCCATCTCACTTCTACAAGTATGATTCATTAAAACAGCATCGCAAGTTTTATTTGATAGCTCTCGCTTTCTATATCGACAGCGTAAAAATACAACTAGGTATAATTTGGCGTACAACCAATTGCTGTGACCATTGGTCCTGGCTTAGCTAAACAATGCTTACAAACCAAGATCCAATATGAAAGGGATCAAAATTAGGTAAGTAGTAGTAATTACATTTTGAGTTTTACTCAATTGCAAATTTTCTCTATTTCTTTACCTGTAGTCTCCCTGTAAACGATTTAGAGTAAGGCATGATGAAACAGGTGTATGCGTGAGTTAAAAACCGTATTCCTTATAATAGTAACAAACATCAAAGCAACCTTTTGTTTCAGTAAACTGAATGCATCAAAACAACCTTAAGTTGGAACAATTGAAATGCACTATCACTATAACAAACAATCCTAAACAAACAACTATCAAAACAACCTTGAGTTTGAATACCACATCAGCCTTATCATAAAACAAAGCAAATGTTTTTAAGCAAACAATATATGTATGTATATGTAAACAAACCTAAACAAATAATATAATCTGTATCTAAACAAACTATCAACTAGTAATAAGTATCATACTATTAAGTATAAATAGAAGTAAGAACCATGTAATAAGAGCATTAATAAAGAGTACACATTTCGGTGCAGCTCAAAAATATATTTTTTTTACTCATTTTTAATTCTGGTAAAAATTAACTGAGGGCTCAACCGGGATTGCAAATTTATTTGCTATCCAAAAAAGCCAGATTTTGTTCCGAAAGGAATAAATCAAAAAAAATCCACAGAAAGTAGGACTTCCAGCTCTAAATGCCTGTAAAAAGAGCAGAAACAAATGGCAATGGATATAAAAATAAATCCTGTAACAGCGGACAGCGAAAATTCCTGAAAAAGTGGAACACGGTAAAAAAGTATAGGTCCTGAAATAGTGGATAATACTTTCACCAGGATTCGCAATAAACGCTGAAATAGCGGACAAAGTTGAATCCTGGAGAAGGTAAAACAAAAATACCACATTATCACCAAGAAAAGACATCATCAATGGGATCAATCTCAACAACGACAACCTCCATCGTGGACGTGGATCGACTTTGTCAAAGAAAAAGTTCAGCAATTCCAGTACTGAAAACAAGGCAAGCCAAAAAGGAAATGGGTGTTGAATTCTAGAAAATTAACGCTCATTAAAAACTAAATTATAAGGGAAAAGAAAGGATCATAAGAAACATGAAAAAATAATAATTTACTAGATAATATAAAAAGGTATTAATTATAAATGTAAAAAATTAATCAAACATATTCAATAATTAATTATACACGCCGACTTCAAGCCTAAATGTTTTGAAATGAGGGCATTTCATTTTAGCAGAGGGGAGAGTTAAGGAACGTTTAACAAACAAAAATCAAAACAACCTTGAGTTTGAAACAAAGCAAATGTATCTATGCAAACAATATATATATATATAAACAAACCTAAACAAATAATATAGTCTGTGTCTAATTAAACTATCAACTACTTGGAGTAATAAGTATAAATAGAAGTAAGAACCATGTAATAAGTTAGTCTTAAGAGTATATGTAAATAAAGAGTACACATTTCGGTGCAGCTCAAAAATATAATATTTTGACTATTGCGGAGCATCGACGACACTACACTTCTAAAACAAATTTAATTAATTGAACGAATGAAAAAAGGAAAAAATAAACTCACCATTAATAAAGGAAGTAATGGGATATAGGAGGATGGAGCCATGAGCAGAAGTTCACGTAAGTGAGGAAAGTTTTCTAAATGCTATTCACTTGGTTGTGGCCAGAAACGATTATTTTACATATGGCTCAAGCAGCTCACAACTTCCGGTATTACACGAAGTATCCTCTAGGTAGCCGAAGCACATATGTTTGAAGGCGAGGTAAAGTGAGAAGGCGAAACATCCCCTCTCCAACGGGTGAGAGAACTTCTTTTCGATGATGACCGATGCAAACGTACATATTAAGGATTATGATCTAAGTGCATGCACCTAGAAAGTCAGGTCCCTTAATTGGGAAGGTGCCGCTGGCCAGCTGATTGAGGTTCTCGTAAAAATAAAAGCTGACAGCTCCGCCGTCCAAGGACAAGAACTCAGACGAATAGGTCCCTGTGGCATTTACGCGCGAATTCGGTATGGAATTCGTGATGGAAGAGATATAAGGGAACTGTGGGGCGGCATTTCAAACTCCTTACTCCTGCAAACGAGACCACTGGTTTTCGGAAAATGCAAAAGAACAGCTGGTACGATGAGGACTAAAACAAAAAGAGAGAGAGGCCAAGATACGTGAGGGCAAAGAGTTTGACAAAATCCGGCGATTAACAGAAGGTTTCAAGACCGGAGCATAGTCTTGTAGAACCCCCAAAGGTGATCTAGTCACCGATGCCCAGAGCATACTTAAATTATGGAGGGAACACTTCTCCAGCCTGCTGAATGGCAGAGAACGCACAACGCGAAGGAGAAGGCGAACCTTGCCCATTGCCCGAACATGAAAAAGTTCGAATAGCAATTACCCGCCTGAAGAACAACACAGCGGCGGGAGCCGATGGATTACCGGCCGACCTATTCAAACACGGCGGCGAAGAACTGATAAGGAGCATGCATCAGCTTATTTGTAAAATATGGTCGGACGAAAGCATGCCCAACGATTGGAATTTAAGTGTGCTATGCCCAATCCATAAAAAGGGAGACCCCACAATCTGCGCCAACTACCGTGGGAAAAGCCTCCTCAACATCGCGTATAAGGTTCTATCGAGCGTATTGTGAATGATTAAAGCCCACTGTGGCTTTAGACCTGGAAAATCAACAACCGACCAGATATTCATCATGCGCCAAATCTTGGAAAAGACCCGTAAAAGGAGAATCGACACACACCACCTCTTCGTCGATTTCAAAGCTGCTTTCGACAGCACGAAAAGGAGCTGTCTTTATGCCGCGATGTCTGAATTTGGTATCCCCGCAAAACTAATACGGCTGTGTAAGCTGACGTTGAGCAACACGAAGAGCTCCGTCAGGATTGGGAAGGACCTCTCTGAGCCGTTCGATACCAAACCAGGTTTCAGACAAGGCGACTCCCTATCGTGCGACTTCTTCAACTTGATATTGATATCATCGGCCTCAACACCCGCGCCGTTAGTTCTGCTTTCTCCAGGCTGGACAAGGAAGCACAGAAAATGGGTCTGGCAGTAAACGAGGGCAAGACGAAATATCTCCTGTCATCAAACAAACAGTCGTCGCACTCGCGACTTGGCTCTCACGTCACTGTTGACAGTCATAACTTTGAAGTTGTAGATAATTTCGTCTATCTTGGAACCAGCGTAAACACCACCAACAATGTCAGCCTAGAAATCCAACGCAGAATAACTCTTGCCAACAGGTGCTTCTTTTGACTGAGTAGGCAATTGAGAAACATAGTCCTCTCTCGACGAACAAAAACCAAACTCTATAAGTCACTCATAATTCCCGTCCTGCTATATGGTGCAGAGGCCTGGGTGATGACAACAACTGATGAGTCGTCGTTGCAAGTTTTCGAGAGAAAAGTTCTGCAAAAGATTTATGGTCCTTTGCGTGTTGGCCACGGCGAACATCGCATTCGATGAGACGATGAGCTGTACGAGATGTACGACGACATTGACATAGTTCAGCGAATTAAAAGACAGCGGCTACGCTGGCTAGGTCATGTTGTCCGGATGGATGAAAACACTCCAGCTCTGAAAGTATTCGACGCAATACCCGCCGGGGGAAGCAGAGGAAGAGGAAGACCTCCACTCCGTTGGAAGGACCAAGTGGAGAAGGACCTGGCTTCGCTTGGAATATCCAATTGGCACCACGAAAAGCGAAAAGAAGAAACGACTTGCGCGCTGTTGATAACTCGGCTATAATCGCGTAAGCGGTGTCTACGCCAATAAAGAAGAAGAAGAAGAAGAAGAATATTATAAGGAAACCTTTCCTTTACTAGCGCACGCTCCGAAGTACAGTCGCGGCGGAATAAAATCAGTCCTATTCCGGACACACCCTGTGTATTACCCCACTTTTTTTGTGTACGTCTTTGCATTTAAAATTTCCCGATGTAAATACTTATTTATTTATTTGAGTATACACATATGTATGTATACTATACAAATGTCACCAACAATAGTTTAATTTTGTATTTAAAATCATTATATATATGTATGTAGTATGTATATATGTATGTAGGAGTTGGAGTAATTCGTTGACCAAATTCACAAACTTTCGACATTAAACGATAGTATAAGTAGGTTGTCTTTATATATCGGGACCAATATTAATAATCGGAATTTCTTCATTTTTCTTTATCATAGGCATACTAAGATCCTTGTGAATGTTTTCATTTCGCATGTACCATGGTATCCACGTTATCGCTCTAAGTATTTTTGAGTGGCACCTGTGTATTATGTCAATGTTAGTTGCACTAGTCGTACCTCACTCACCGCTATATACGGATATAGTACAACTTTGTTGTTAAGGCTAAGTTAGAGTTTGTATTTAAAATAAAGTGCAATATATACTGTAGACAGGTATGAAATAAATTTACCATGTCACAATTTGATGTTTCAGATTTTCAATAAGTGATCAATTTTCTATTTTGCATAACTACCAAAAGCTATTTTTGCGGTTCATTGTTGCTCTTTATGTGGGAATAGAATGTTGCAATATGGAATATCTGTACTCGAATTATCTTCTTTTTTATGAATATGGATAACATCCACAACTGAAAATTGTGTACAGTATGTTTATGTTGATATGTATAGCACACCACATGTGGTTGTTTTCAAGTATACAATTCAATATTAAATAAATGTTATCTATGATATTTGATATGAGTTTCTAAAGCGTATAAATTTATGGTTTGTGTATACCCATTCAGTTTACAATTCCTATATGCATTTTCATTATTATTGTATGCGTATTGCATGTGTCTGTTTACTTATGTATGTATATATATGTATGTATCAACGCCAGTAAAGAAGAAGATATGTATCTTTGCATGTTCAATTTACATATGTATGTATGTACATTTTTGCCGAGGGAAAGAAAGTAATTATTTAAAATGGGTGGACTGTATGTGTTTCCTTATACTATGTTCGGACCGATATTGAAAACATTTTGAAAACATATTTGTGTGTTGTGGAATCTAAGTCGTTCGGACCGACAATGTGTGTTTTCGATGAGTTTTAACTGACAACTGTCAATACCGGCATTCTCTTGCTTTTGCAAGATTGCACAATGACACAAAATGCAAAAATCCTATACCGCAATATGCAAGGCCAAATGAGCACCCATTGCAGAGTCTAGTGATATATGACGGCACGAAAATAAACGTGGGGTTTGGTCTGACATATTTATAGCCATTGCAAATAATTTTCTGCATGTGTTTGTTGTTGTGCCGTTGCACCAAGAGGAAAATTCTGCAATTTCTGCACCGTGCAAAGTTTTGCAAGAGCAAGAGAATCCCCCTAATATGAGGATATCAAGCGACAGCTGTTTTTGTATATGGAATGTAAACAAATATCAAGTGACAATTTAGGGCCGGCAAAATATGTCTTCCAAAAACATCGATTAAACTAGAGCAGGCACCTATTATAATGAGTGGAATGTGAGTTTTCAAGTAGTTTTTAGCGAAAACTGCGTTTTCGTTTGACAGATTTTACATGGACGAAAACACAAGTTTTCGTGCGAAAACCAGTTTTTCCCACGAAAACATGTTTTCGTTGTCGGTCCGAACATAGTATTACATTTAAAATTTTGTAAATATTCTGCTCTGCACCGACTAAGTGGCATCTCTTGGCATCAACGCACATATGCTGCTTGATTATATCATATCTGTCGCAGATTTACCGAGCTTCACACAGAGTTTAATCGCGTACCTCTGCTCTAACGAACGCTGCATTTTCGGCTTGCAGCACTCACAGATACACGTCACGCGAAAATGTTTGTCCTGACTCTCCAGGTACACAACTGACCAGCTGCTTGTTCATTAGTTAGGAAGACCTTCTACCGAATCCAGTCGCTGCGCGATTTAATTTTTACATTAAGTAAAAATGAATCAAAAGAATATATTTTGAGCTGCACCGAAATGTGTACTCTTTATTTATACTCTTAAGAGTAACTTATTACATGGTACTTACTTCTATTTATACTAACTACTATGATACTTATTACTAGTTGATAGTTTGTTTAGATATAATACCATATATTATTTGTTTAGGTTTGTTTACATAAATTTTAGTGCTACTTATATTATTGAAATGCTGGTTGTTTACTAGTAAATAACTATTTGGGTTGTTATTGTTTGTTCTACTGATGGTGCACTTCTATTGTTCCAAGATAAGGTTGTTTTGATGATTTTTCTTTAATGTTGTTCGTTTACTGAAACATAAGGCTGTTTTGCCGTTTGTTTGTTTGGGATTGTTTGTTGTAGTGATAGTGCATTTCAATTGTTCCAACTCAGTGTTGTCTTGATGCATTCTGTTTACTGAAACAAAAGGTTGTTTTTATGTTTATTACTACAAGTATTATAAGGAACTCTCTTGTAGAACCCCCAGAGGTGATCTAGTGACTGATGCCCAGGGTATACTAAAATTATGGAGGAAACTTTTCCCCAGCCTGCTGAATGGCAAAGATAGCATAACACCTTGAGATGGTGAACACGATTCTTCAATCTATAACGATGGAGCAGGCGTTTAATTGCCCGACCATGAAGAAGTTCGAAAAGCAATTACACGTCGGAAGAACAAAAAAGCAGACTGGCCCGATGGATTGCCGGCCGACCTATTCAAACACGGCGGCGAAGAACTAATAAGGAGAATGCATCAGCTTCTTTGTAAAATATGGTCGGATGAAAGCATGCCCGACGATTAGAATTTAGATGTGCTCTGCCCAATCCACAAAAAAGGAGACTTCACACTCTGCGCCAACTACCGTGTGATAAGCCTCCTCAACAACGCATATAAGGTTCTATCGATCGTTTTGTGTGAAAAATTAAAACCCACCGTCAACAAACTGATTAAAGCTGCTTTTGAAAACACGAAAATGAGCTACATTTATGCCGCGATAACTGAATTTTATTTCCCTTAAAACTAATACGGCTGTGTAAAGTGACGTTGAGCAATACCAAAAGCTCCGTCAGGAACGGGAAGAGCCATTCGATACCAAACGACAAAACAACCGCGCCGTTAGTTTTGATTTTTCCAAGTTGGATAAAAAAAAACGAAGCAAATGGGTCTGGTAGTGAACGAGAGGACAATAAAATATCTTCTGTCAGCAAACAAACAGTCGTCCCACTTGTGAGTTGGCTCCCAGGTCACTGGTGACAGTCATAACTTCGAAGTCGTAGATGATTTCGTCTATCTTGCAACGAGTAATAACAGCAAAAACAATGTCAGCCTCGAAATCCAACACAGAATAGCTCTTGCTAACATTTTCTGATTCGGACTGTGTAAGCCACTGAGAAGTGAAGTCCTCTCTCAACGAACAAAAACCAAACTCTATAAGTCACTCATTATTCCCGTCCTGCTGTATGGTGCAGAGGTATGGACGTTGACAACATCTGATGAGTCGACGTTACGAGTTTTCGAGAGAAAGGTTCTGCGGAAGATTTATTTATGATCCTTTGCGCATTGGCAATGGCGTATACCGAATTACCGAATCGATGGAACGACGACATATACGACGACATTGATATAGTATTGATAAAGTATTCAACGCAGTACCAGCCGGGGAAGGAAGAGGAAGACCTCCACTCCGTTGGAAAGACCAGGTGGAAAAGGACCTGGCTCCGCTTGGAATCTCCATTTTTGCGCGCAAGCGCTGTCTAAGCCAGTAATAAAGAAGAGGAATGGGAAATCGTCAAAACACACAAAGAAATTATCTCTCAATTTGATGAGTTGTTGCTGTCGATTCAACCAACAACTTATCCTTGGAAAATAATGGTAAAAATTTAATATAACTATCAAACAATGTACTTGAAATATACCTAAAAATGTCTAATTCACCAAAATAAAATGAACGTTGTCAATGCAATTTTCGATAAAAGTTGTAACAAACCAAAAAGGAGAGGAAAAAATTCAATCACTAGATAAAATTGATACACACACCCAATGTATGTATTTGCAACTTATACGGAACATCGACGAAATGTACTTCTGTATACGACGGTGTTAAGTTTGACGCGCAAAGCAGAAATAACATCGATCAATGAAAGCGCGCCACCGAGCTTGTAATTGTTGCAGTCGCTAAATTTATCAGTGTTCGCGTTGACGAAATAACGTTATGCACGAAATTCGTACAGATATTCGCACCAGGTACGAGCATCTGTGTATTAAAAAACCGAAGGTTATTGACATTCGAAAAGAATCTTGTTATGATAACGGTACGTCTTACCATCAAAAGTATATAAAATCGATAGCCCGCAAATACCTAATATAAAGATTTTCGAACGCCCTGTTGATTTTATACCGCAGGTAATATGTGATATGTAAATAGTCTTATTTAAAATGAGTGAATCTCGGCGATAAAGTTTAATGTATTAATTTATTCCGCTTTTACTAGTTTTCAACAGTACCGTTATAAGGAGAGTGACCGAGGTTTTCTTCCAATTTCATCCATTTTCACACTGTCATTAGAAGTGTACATTGAACATTAAACTTAGTGGGCCACGCCCACTTTTTAAAAATTTTCTCACCACAGCTGTCTCGTGCTACTTCGATTCCCAGTGACAAACTACAGTTTTATATTAATGTGGTGCTTAGTTATGTCACTTTATGGGTTCTTGAACGAATTTAATGGACACAACTTTAGAGTACGTTTTTCACTATGTCAAGTCGTATCGGGTGATTTTTTAAGAGCTTGATAACTTTTTTAAAAAAAAACGCATAAAATTTGCAAAATCTCATCGGTTCTTTATTTGAAACGTTAGATTGGTTCATGACATTTACTTTTTGAAGATAATTTCATTTAAATGTTGACCGCGGCTGCGTCTTAGGTGGTCCATTCGGAAAGTCCAATTTTGGGCAACTTTTTCGAGCATTTCGGCCGGAATAGCCCGAATTTCTTCGGAAATGTTGTCTTCCAAAGCTGGAATAGTTGCTGGCTTATTTCTGTAGACTTTAGACTTGACGTGACAGTCTATCCATTGCTTTTAAACACGTAGGTAAAGACACAAAAATTACACGTGAACAAATTCAATCAGAGGAGTATATAAATCATTGTATAGAAAGCAACTTGGCTTTTATACGTTGTATCCCTAACTCGACTTGGTATTGGGCTGAAAGAAAGAGAGACTTATTCGCAATGATCAGACAACTCGGAAAACCCACGTTATTCCTAACTATGAGTGCTAATGAAGTTGGTTGGCCCTCATTATTACAATTATTATATAAATTGAAGAATAATGGAGCAGAAGTTACAGAACAAGATGTTCAGGAACTCCATTATATTGAAAAGAGCACACTCATCAATGAAGATGCTGTAACATGTGCCATCTACTTTAATAAGCTCATCAATGTTATAATGAACGTACTTCAGTCCAAAAAGTCTTCTCCTTTCGGGAAATATCGTGTTGTTCATTATTTTAAAAGAATTGAATTCCAGCATCGTGGGAGCCCCCATGCACACATTCTGCTATGGCTTCAGAATGCTCCAGCGGATCCAGTAGGTGCTGACCGACTAAAAGCTATTGAACTAGTTGATACATTGATATCAGTGGCCACTTCAGAATCGTCGGGGAACATCAAACTACGGACACATAAGCACACATTCACATGTTACAAAAAAATAGCTGCGAACGCTCATCAAAAATGCAGATTTGAAGCTATACTGACACCAATGCAGAAAAAAGAACCAGGATTCCACACGTATAAACAACATTAAAACACGATAAGAACAAACTTAGAGAACAATGACTATGCTGATATTGATAGTTTCTATCAGGGAAATGGAATACTATCAGATGATTACTACATGAATGTGCTTCGAGCTGGCATCAATTGTCCCAGAGTATTTCTTAAACGTCAACCCATGGAAAAGTGGCATAATCCATTCAACCTATTCATTTTCAATATTTTGAAATCAAACATGGATGTGCAATTTATCACCGAAGAATACTCATGTGCTGCATACGTAGTGGAATACGTCAATAAAACGAACCGTGGAATTAGCAATCACCAACGTAACATCACTGAAATAATGGATGAACATCCAGAGTTCGATATTGTCGAAATTACTAGGAAAATGAGCTATGAGCTATGAGCATGCTAAATACTGTCGAAATTACCAGTCAGGAAGCTGCATGGTACCTTCTGCGTTAACCGATGTCAAAGTCTTCTTCGGTTGTTACCTATATTTATCGAAAGACAAAGAATTCGAAAAACTCAGAAAGAACTCAATGAAATGGATGCTGATGATGATGCAACAAACATATGGAAAGAAAATTGGTTTGACAAGTACGAAAAGAGACCTGAAGAGCTAGAAGATGTCAATTTGGCCCAGTTTGTTGCTCATTACACAGTGAATAATCAGGGGAATTGCACACGAAAGAAAGGACCTCGGATTATTCGGTACAGAAACTACGACATGGCTGATGTATACTCCATTCCGAGACGAAGAAAATGAAATTCTTGCAGAAACTAAATTCATACAGATTTACGACGACAACGAAATTTTGATTTTGGAGCGACATAAAGAATTCTCATCGAATTTAGATATCCAGAAAACCATCGAGATATGCCGAGAGTTGTGTCGTGAAGATGAATTAAATCAAGATGATGATGCTGAAGAAGACAACGTAGGTCGCCTTTTTCCTGAAGCAAATCCTTTTCAAGAATTGTATAACGCTGACCACATAATGAACGACGATCTGCGGTTAGCAACACTAAACAAACTGGGTGCTATCGCAAAGAAGAGGGATAATTTAATGTCTAATGAACAATTTTATGAACTAATGAAAATGGCCAATCAGAGGCAGAAGGCACTCCTGATGCATGTGATTGCTAATCTCCTCTCATCAAACCGATCAGCACTCCAAGTTTTTTTCACTGGGCCAGCAGGATGTGGGAAGACATTCCTCATTAGACTCCTCATGGAAATTTACTAGAATTTACTACTTCACAGATAATGTTGGTTTTTGCAATGCTTACATAGCATGTACATTGCATTGAAAATATCCCTTTCCAAACTATTACCATTATCAATTGAAGTGGCTCAACAGTACAGAATGCTCTTCAAATACGTCCAAGTTATACTCATCGATGATTTCAGTATGGTAGGAGCGGAATTGCTGTCTCAAATTGACGCACGGTTGAAACAAATAACAGGAAATTTTCAACATAATTTTGGAGGAATGGATATCATTTTCATAGGTGATTTGCGTCAGTTACCTCCAGTGCGTGCTACACCCATCTATCAAGCAACAAAACGACGCATAGCAGCACCAACACTTTGGCGTGACTTGAAGTTCTATGAATTGGATAAAGTCATGGGACAAGCGAATGCTGATTTTTCCTCTTTATTAACTAAAATTGGAAATGGCGAAGAATTGGATCAAGAACAGATACACCTAATCGAATCTCGTTTTTATACAAGAGAGGAAGCAGATCGTCTTTGTCCACATGGAATTCGGCTATATTTGACAAGTAATGCTGTAAACGAATACAATTTGACAATTCTTAACTCTGCAGAGAATAAAACAGTCTCAATAGCTACTGATGTATTCACCGGCTGCCATAATGCTGTGCAACAATCATTTGTACGACAAAAATTGCATAAAAAACGGTAATAGACACTGTAGGTCTGCCCTACGATATAATACTGGTGTTAGATAAATGGTATATAATAACAACCAATCTGGATGTCTCGGATGGTTTAGCAAACGGCGCAGTTGGTAAACTAGTTCATATCGAAACTGATGAGGCAGGGGCAGTAACTCGTGTGTGGCTGGAATTTCCAGATTCACCAAAGACGGGGCAGAAGATCCGGAGAAAAGCTGCTGCGTTCATCCAAGCAAACAACATCAGCCACACGGCAGTTCCCATTGCACGAAGAACTTCTACGATATATTTGAACAATAATAAAACGATTTTCGTCAAAAGAAATCATCTGCCATTGGTATCAGCGTGTGCTATTACTATCCACAAGTCTCAAGGTGGTACGTTTAATCAAATCGTCTATAATTACGAAAAGACACATTCACAACAACTCCTTTACATAGCCTTGTCCCGTGTCACAAGTATACAGGGATTGTACATCGTTGCGAAGGATGGAAAGAACAAATTTTATCATGGACGGAAAAAAGCTCAATCAATGGACAAGCTACAATCAGAATTTAGAAGATTATCAACAAATCCATTGATAACTTTGACTGACATTCTCCGAGAGTTCATCAGCAGACCAGGCTTATCAATAACAACCCTCAATTGCCAAAGCTTAGGAGCTCATAGCGGAGATTTGAATGATCCGGTGATTCTACGGTCTAATATATTGATACTTTCAGAGACGTGGAAGGAAAACGATCAAGAAATTGATGTTCCCAATTTTAATTGTGTCGTACAGTTCAAAAGACATAATGTGAGAGCAGGGGGTGTCGCAATACTTTGCAATACTGCTCATGGAACGAACATCATGACACCCAATATGGACCTGAACTTGAAACAACTAGAATCGCTTTCAATTGGGTTGTCATCTGTTGGAGAAATATGTGCAGCTGAATGTCGCACAGAAAGCGGACAGCGGATTATGCTTATAGCACTCTATATTTCACCAAATCAGAAGATGGCGAAAATAATAGAGTTTATTCACCTTCACTTGCTGCCGTATACTCCAGTGGGGGCTGCAGAAGTTGGAGTAGAGCTGGACAAAATACCTATGATTCTAGGTGGAGATTTTAATGTTAATTTTGCTTCAGAGGATTCCAAGCCATTAATTCAGTTCTTGCAACAGAAATTGTCATTGGAAATGAACAATTCACCAATTGAATCGACTACACGCCATGGTACCACGATCGATGCAGTTTTCTCACGTTACATCGAAAATTTGGAGTCAAGAGTCTTCATTACCTATTTTAGTTACCACAAACCTATCATTTCGTTCATGAAGAGTCTACCAGAGAATGAAGGTGAAGCTGATTGAGATTTAATTCATCATATTTATACTAATATTATTGTATCTTGAAAAAAGTATAATTATTATGATGAATAATTATATATCAAGATGAATGATTAAAATGATAAACATATTAAATAATCTATCAATCATACAGTTTCAATCGTGTTTGACACGTGAAATTAAAATGATTCACTAGAGATATACTCCGACATCTAAAAAATACATTTTCGACTACCCAATATTACCAAGATTTTCGATCCATATGATTGGTGATTGTATGTGAGGTACCTTAATGAAACCTGGGGAACATTTTGTAATACGAGTCATGATAATAGTTAATAGATAAAATAGGGTCAATACTTCCATATACTGTTTTCAATAAAGTTTATACCTTACTATCGCGTGTCTTCATGACACGTTTTACATCTTAAGGTATTTCCTGGCTTTAGTTCTTGCTAATTGCAAGAATATAAAATGTTTGGTTGCACCCGAACTTGGCCTTTCTTACTTACTTTTGTATAACTTCCAAATAAAATGTAATTGAAAGAGACTTCAATTAATTTCATTTCTTTTTACATTCAGCAATACATCAGAAATTAGGATCGTACGTAGACTTTTGTCGCCTCAATATATTTTTATAAGATATCAAATTTGCTCGATTTCGTCGAATAATGAATAGTGAAAATATTATTTTTGCAAAATTGTTTAACATAAAGTTTTTTCAACACCTGAAAGTATTTCGGGTCCTTGGTCATTGCAAATTGATAGATGCTAGCATCGCTATTCATAGTTTTGGTAACAAAATCGTGCTTACTTAATGCTAATTACTTACTTTTATTGATGAAAACATTACCTAGAAAACTTTACTCGATAATTTCACTCATTAAAAATTTATTTTAGGGTGGAATCTAGTGTTGGTGTTCCAGTTTATAAAACTCATATGAAATTAACCATTATAAACGTTAGCAGTGGCGATGATGGCATTTACAAATGTGTGGCCAAAAACCCACGTGGAGAAACCGATGGTGTCATTCGGCTGTACGGTAAGTTTAAATTAACTGTTGCCCACAAATATGGCAAGATTTGCGAACTGAAATATGGGTTTGGTGTTACAGAGTTTGTCCGGAAAGTAATAGGACTGATTTTTTTCCGCCGCGACTGTATTTCGGAGCATGCGCGCACAGACTGGATTCGGTAGAGGGCGTTCCTATCTAGGACAAACATTTTCGCGCGACGTGTTTCTGTGAGTGGAGCAACCCAAAAATGCAGCGTTCGTTAGAGCAGAGGTACGTGATTAAATTCTGTGGGAAACTCGGTAAATCTGCGACAGAGACAATTATATGATAAATACAATCAAATCAGGCTTCAGTTCATTTTGGAGGGCCGGGAAAAATGTCGCTTATGAGTGAGCAAATCCAAAGTGAAAACGATGCGCATTGTTTTTTGACATCAAAGGTATCATCCACCATGAATTTCCTTCTCCTGGGCAAACCGTCAAAGTCAAGTTTTACGTGGAAGTTCTCAAGAGATTCAAACGAAGGGCCGATTGTAAGTTGCACCACATCAACGCCCAAGCTCACACCGCCTTTCTTGTGAACAGCTACCTAACCAAAGCCGGCATCCCAACGGTTTCGCAGCCGGGCACCCCAGATGTGCCACCCCCCGGACTTTTTTTGTTTCCTTGCTTGAAAAGGCCGATGCAGGCAAACATTTTGAGACGACAGAGGGGATCCAAGCAACATGCACTTCGGCTCTCAAGGCTATTCCGGAGAATGCCTTCCATTACGCCTTCAATGCTTGGCGGCGCTGCATCGACTCAGAAAGAGCATATTTTGAAAGTTTTTAAAGAATTGTAACTATTGGTTCAATAAATTTTTTTAAATCAACTCAGTTCTATTACTTTCCGAACAAACTCTGTATAATGTACCATATTATAACAGAACTATTTCACTCGCATTAAGTAAATTAATATATAATTTTAATTGCCCAACAATGTTTAGCACAAACATAGATTTACGTATTTCCTATACACATATGTATATAGTTTCATATCCACCAACCACATCACCTCCTGGACCTTTTTCTACTGAAATTCGTTGGGATGTATTTTTCGGGCACGGTAGTGAGACATCACGATCAAGTTATGGCAGTTATGGTCAGGACAAAAGTAAGTCTATTGTCGGATTTACCAAATCTAAATATTTAAATTATAGTATATACATACATAAATATATGTTTAAATATTAAAATATTTAAAAGGGTAAATCATTCATGCAAGTCTAAGTACTTCATGTATAAAGTCACTTTTGACGCCTTACATATCAGGTAATAAAAACAAGAGTTCCCTATAGGAATACAAAATCGAAGAGGAATCTTTAATGACCCTATGCAATTAAAAGTTTTTAATTTCTCTTTTTTATTCTAGGTACACGTTTTCTATCCAATCTAAATGAAATCGGCTTATCAGAACGAAAATCATTTGCTGATAAAACGAAGGGCGGCCCAGGAGCAAGTAGCACCGATGCAGCCCACGATGACAAGGTTCGTCTAAATGGTGAAGCACTCTCAAAAGTATTGGCCAATAAACTAATGTGGATTGCTATTCTTATAGTATTAAGGCTATGTTTATGAGGACATAACATCACCAGCTCCAATGGTCAATACCGAAGCATGAGTTTATTAAACATATACCATATATCTACATTCATATATCATATAAGCATCTAAAATATGTAATGTATGTAACGCTTTCGTAGCACATATTACTCTCCAAATGCCTTCATGCTCGTTCTCTTAAATCATACTTCGCGATCGCATGACCATATAAATATATATATACATATATGTATATCAATATATACAATATAGATACGAATATATAAGTTAAATAATGTTGTAAATTATGACCCTTATACAGATATTTTTAATAAATAATCAAATGCTAGAACCACAGGTAAACTAATTTAGAGCGAAATAATTAGTACGGCGTTTAATGCGCTTATGTTGCCTTTTAGCAAAAGAAAAATATCATTAGGCGAAAATGCCTAAAAGTGCTCCAGGAGAAGCTTAACATATCCCTTAGATGAGATTAATGCTTAGCGATATATGTATATATACATATAAATATAAAGAAATATATGCAAATAAATATATCTATAATTAAAAATGAATAAAAAATAAATCTATTACACATACACATACTATACACTATGTAATGTAGATGATTTAAAGAACATACTTATATCCTGAATAAGAAAACATATACATACATACTTATGTTTATTGTTAGTACTTTGTTTGACCTTAATAATCACAAATGGAAAAAAATCAGGTAATATGCTTTTATCTTCAATAGCTCTAACAATAAAGTTTAGTGGATTCTCAACAAAGTAAAAGTTAAGAAAATATATAATAACAAGTAAGGAAAGGTCAAGCTCGGGTGCAACCAAACATTTTATATTTTTGTAACTTGCCAGAATCAAAGCCAGGGAAATACTTTAAGGTGGATCAAACTACGTCAAGTGGTCCACGAAAATTTCAAAAAATAACGGATTTTGAAAATAAGCAGGTAATTAGAAAAGGGACCAGACGCATACCCTGAGATATAAATATTTCGTAAAAATTTTGTTTTTTGTTAAGGTTATGGAAAGTTGAAATTTAGAGCATGATAAAATTGTAAAATTATTTTCTCATAAGCTACTCGGTATAAATCGGTGAAATTTTGTGAAGAAAAATAAAAATGTTTGTGCTTCATTATAGATATTTTTGTACGATCCATTTGTTTAAATAATAATATTTCAGAGATTAATCGGTTTCAAATTTCGTGAAAATATCTTATTAAATAAAAAACCAACACAAGAACTTCATCCAATCCCGGCAAATGAGCAGATTCTTTCAGAGAAAAGAACGTGAACAAAATTTCAAATCGATGGAAAATCTCAAAAACTGAGGGACTAGTTCGCGTATATAACAGACGCTCACACCGACGTGGCTAAATCTACTCAGCTCGTCACGCCGATTATTTATATTACAAACTTCGTGGTAAATTTAACTTAATGGAATTCAATGGATAATATAAAATTTATCGCAATTTGCAAGCATCCAAATATAAGTAATATTTCCTAGTATTGGTATATTTTATAACAAACAAATAAGGAAGTTTGAGTCTAACGAAACATACAAGGTGTGTTCCAAAGTAAACAGGACTTAAAAAAAAAAAAACAGAACAAATGGTTTTTCGGCAAAATCAATTTTTTTTATTCAAAATAGTCTCCTTCTGCTTCAATACCGCTTTTTGAACGGTCCAAAAGCATGTCGAACGAGCGTTTTAGCTCGTTGGCCGGTATGGCCACCAGTATGCCGATGCAAGCCTTTTGAATGGTCTCTACATCTGCATAACGCTTTCCTTTCATGGGCAAATGCATTTTTCCGAAAAGGAAGAAGTCAAACGGTGCCATATTAGATGAATACTGGGAGTGGTTAATGGTGAAAATGTGATTTTTGGTCAAATAATCGGTCACAAGCGTCGATCGATTCTGAGCAATTTTTAGTAGTCTGTCAATTTGTGCGGAACAAATCATGCACACACCTTTCGTAAGACCAAATGTTCGGTCAAAATGCGATAATTTGATGTTTTGGAGATGCTCAATTCCATTTCCATGAATTTCAATGGTGATTTTGGCGGATTTTTGACGAATTCACGCTCAGTTTCGATGGAATTTCCGGTGATCACGGATTTTGATTGGCCCACGACTACTTTGAAAACGTTGAAACCACTCGTGCACTCTGCTACGGGATAGGCAATCATCGCCATAAATTTGTTTCATCAATTGAATCGTTTCGGTAAAAGTTTTCCAAATTTTAAAACAAATGTAGGCTCTTTGTTCGAAGCTCATTTTCGCACCGATAACACAAACGTACTGACACTTAAAACGCAATAACTTCACTTCCAAGCAATGAAATGTCATGAAATTTTCACTGGACAATCGATAAAGGTAGAAGATTCTAACGCACCAGTCGACATATAGATGGCGCCACCAGAGGGCTCTAGATTCAAAAAGTCCCATTTATTTTGAAACGCACCTTGTATTACGTATTAAAGTCAGGTGGAATGTTGGAAATCACTAAACAGACTATATTGGAGATAAGGAAAGGATTTGGGCCTTATTCTGTATATCGATTCGAAAATGTATTCTATTCGAAATCCGGATCTCTCTTATAATTAGAGCGGATAAGTGATTAGAATTTGGATAATTAATACTTAAAAGCATGTTTCAAAAATTTTGAATTTTATGGTTAATTTACAACGCCGAAGGAAAAGAAATCGTTTCGTGAATTCCTACGTCGAATGGTAAATCAGTTTCCGGGAGTATTTAGGTCGGATCGCTCTGTACGGTTCTACACATTTTGTAATTGCTTTATTACGGTTACAAAAATATTTAATGTGAATACCTTGCAACGCTAAAACATAAAAAAGCTGCAGGGAAGCGAAAACGCTCACAAGTACAAGTCCTTCTGACGGAATGTCAGCCACAATATAGAAGCACAATTGCTACAGAACTTTGTGAAACGTTCCTCGAAGCGAATATACCGTTGTACAGATGAGTAATCCAGGTGTTAAATTTTTTTTCGAAATATACCAACTATCAAATGCCCTGTGAGTCACAGTTGCAGCAGAATTACGTGCCTTTTCTGTACAACAAAGTCTTAACTGAGCTAAAAACAAAAGCTGTAGAAGAGACTCAGAGCAACGACTGGGCACGAACTTTATTTTCGGAGTATTGACGACTGATTTTCATAATCGAACAAAAAGTCAAATTGCTAATTCGTATACTATCTATTTCTACCAATTTCAATGCAAGTATTCAGTATAATAAATATGCTGGCTGCTGTTAAGGCCCTTGGAGACGATCAAATTACCACGTCAAGCATTGCATATGTGTTAGTGATGCTCCTTCGAATTTTGCCCGAGTTAATTTTTACCAGAAGTAACAATGAGTATATCCCAATGAAAAGCGACAAACAGCCTCGGATGAGAAACCCCTCTTTTGATGACGACCATGGCAAACGAAATAAGGACAACGATATCAGGGCATGCACCTGGAATGTCCGGTCCTTAATTGGGAAGGTGCCGCTGCCCAGCTGGTTGATGTCCTCGTGAAAATAAAGGCTGACATCACCGCCGTCCAAGAAATGCGATGGACGGGACAAGGACAGAGACGAGTAGGTCCTTGTGACATTTACTACAGTGGCCATATAAAGGAGCGCAAGTTCGGTGTGGGATTCGTGGTGGGAGAGAGACTCCGTCGCCGAGTACTATCATTCACTCCGGTGAATGAACGTCTAGCCACAATCCGCATCAAAGCGAAGTTCTTCAACATATCGCTGATCTGCGCCCACGCTCCGACGGATGAGAAGGACGATGTGACCAAAGATGCCTTTTATGAGTGCTTGGAACGCACTTATGAAAGATGCCCCGCCACGATGTCAAAATCGTGCTTGGCGACTTTAACGCCAGGGTGGGCAAAGAAGGTATCTTTGGCACTACGGTCGGTAAATTCAGCCTCCACGACGAAACATCCCCAAATGGGTTGAGGCTGATTGACTTCGCCGGGGCCCGAAATATGGTTATCTGTAGTACTAGATTCCAGCATAAAAAGATTCATCAAGCCACCTGGCTGTCTCCGGATCGAAAAACCACCAACCAGATCGATCACGTTGTGATAGATGGAAGACACGTCTCCAGTGTTTTAGATGTGCGTGCGCTCCGAGGTGCTAACATCGACTCGGACCACTATCTTGTTGCAGCCAAGATTCGCACCCGCCTCTGTGCAGCAAAAAACGCACGCCATCAAACACAAGGAAGGTTCGACGTCGAGAAGCTGCAATTACAACAGACAGCCGAACGATTTTCTACTCGGCTTGCACTCCTGCCCTCTGAGAGAACTCGTCAACAACTCGGTATAAGGGAACTGTGGGACGGCATTTCAAACTCCTTACGTACAGCTGCAACCGAAACCATTGGTTTTCGGAAAGTGCAAAAGAACAGCTGGTACGATGAAGAGTGCCGTGTCGCAGCGGAGAGAAAACAGGCTGCCTACCTCGCAACGTTACGATCGACCACTACACGTGCGGGATGGGATAGATACCGAGAATTGAAGAGGGAAGCGAGACGCATCTGCAGACAGAAAAAGAAAGAGGCCGAAATGCGTGAGTATGAAGAGCTTGATAAGCTGGCCGATAGGGGTAATGCTCGAAAATTCTACGAAAAAATGCGGCGGCTTACAGAAGGTTTCAAGACCGGAGCATACTCTTGTAGAACCCCCAAAGGTGATCTAGTGACCGATGCCTAGAGCATACTTAAATTATGGAGGGAACACTTCTCCAGCCTGCTGAATGGCAGTGAACGCACAACGCCAGGAGAAGGCGAACCCGATTCCCCAATCGATGACGATGGAGCAGACGTTCCACTACCCGACCATGAAGAAGTTCGAATAGCAATTGCCCGCCTGAAGAACAACAAAGTGGCAGGGGCCGACGGTTTGCCGGCACGGCGGCGAGGAACTGATAAGGAGCATGCATCAGCTTCTTTGTAAAATATGGTCGGACGAAAGCATGCCCAACGATTGGAATTTAAGTGTGCTATGCCCAATCCATAAAAAAGGAGACCCCACAATCTGCGCCAACTACCGTGGGATTAGCCTCCTCAACATCGCATATAAGGTTCTATCGAGCGTATTGTGTGAAAGATTAAAGCCCACCGTCAACAAACTGATTGGACCTTATCAGTGTGGCTTTAGACCTGGAAAATCAACAACCGACCAGATATTCACCATGCGCCAAATCTTGGACCCGTGAAAGGAGAATCGACACACACCACCTCTTCGTCGATTTCAAAGCTGCTTTCGACAGCACGAAAAGGAGCTGCCTCTATGCCGCGATGTCTGAATTTGGTATCCCCGCAAAACTAATACGGCTGTGTAAACTAACGTTGAGCAACACGAAGAGCTCCGTCAGAATCGGGAAGGACCTCTCCGAGCCGTTCGATACCAAACGAGGTTTCAGACAAGGCGATTCCCTATCGTGTGACTTTTTCAACCTGCTTCTGGAGAAAATAGTTCGAGCTGCAGAACTTAATAGAGAAGGCACCATCTTTTATAAGAGTGTACAGCTGCTGGCGTATGCTGATGATATTGATATAATCGGCCTTAACACCCGCGCCGTTAGTTCTGCTTTCTCCAGACTAGACAAGGAAGCAAAACAAATGGGTCTGGCAGTGAACGTGGGCAAGACGAAATATCTCCTGTCATCAAACATACAGTCGTCGCACTCGCGACTTGGCACTCACGTCACTGTTGACAGTCATAACTTTGAAGTTGTAGATAATTTCGTCTATTTAGGAACCAGTATTAACACCACCAACAATGTCAGCCTGGAAATCCAAGGCAGGATTGCTCTTGCCAACAGGTGCTACTTCGGGCTGAGTAGGAAATTGAGAAACAATAGTCCTCTCTCGACGAACAAAAGCCAAACTCTATAAGTCGCTCATAATTTCAGTCCTGCTATATGGTGCAGAGGCTTGGACGATGTCAACAACTGATGAGTCGACGTTGCGAGTTTTCGAGAGAAAAGTTCTGCGAAAGATTTATGGTCCTTTGCGCGTTGGCCACGGCGAATATCGCATTCGATGGAACGATGAGCTGTACGAGATATACGACGACATTGACATAGTTCAGCGAATTAAAAGACAGCGGCTACGCTGGCTAGGTCATGTTGTCCGAATGGACGAAAAAACTCCAGCTCTGAAAGTATTCGACGCTGTACCCGCCGGGGGAAGCAGAGGAAGAGGAAGACCTCCACTCCGTTGGAAGGACCAAGTGGAGAAGGACCTGGCTACGCTTGGAATATCCAATTGGCGCCACGTAGCGAAAAGGAGAAACGACTGGCGCGCTGTTGTTAACTCGGCTATAATCGCGTAAGCGGTGTCTACGCCAATTAAGAAGAAGAAGAACAATGAGTCGAAAGAATAGGGGAATTCTCTTGCTCTTGCAAGATTGCATATTGCAAAAATCCTATACCGAAATATAAAATAGCACGAGTGCACCCATTGCAGAATCTAGTGATATATGAACGGCTGATTCGGTCAATTTATTGTAAATGACTATTGTGTATAGCTATAGTGGATTGGCGCACCTTCTGCATTCATTCTTAACAAAAAAATTGTAACAAATCTTTATAATTTATATTTAAATTATAAAATCTATTTAAAATTTACCTTCCTCAACAAATTAACACCAAAATATGTATTTAGCACAGGGTTGCAATTATTTCTTTACGTCCAATGCTATTGCAAATAATTTACTGCGTGTGTTTGTTGTTGTGCCGGTGCATCAAGAGGAAATACTGCAATTCGTGAACCGTGCAAGGGCTTTGCAAAAGCAAGAGAATACCCCTAATATATTTTTGAGCTGCACCAAAATGTGTACTCTTCATTTATACTCTTAATACTATGTTCGGACCGACATTGAAAACATTTTGAAAACACATTGGTATGTTGTGGAACGTAAGTCGTTCGGACCGACAATTTGTGTTTTCGCTGAGTTTTCACTGACAGTTCACAAATTTATTTGTTTGTTTACATTTGAGCAACGAGAATGGTAAGTTTTGAAATCTTTAATATTTGCTTATAATTATTACTAAAGATCGTGTTTTTTTAGATTTCTGAGAAAAAGATGTTAATTGCGAAAGCATTGGCTTTGAGAAGCCAAATAAATATCCTGCTCATCGACAATTCTTCAAGAGAACTATTGGAATGTCTTACTTCTCAGCACCATGCCTTGACAAAAGAGATAGCCGAGTTAAAGAAACAATATCTAATCGTATTAGATTTAATAAAGGACCTTGGGATGCCGATTAATTCATGTTGGACAAAAGTGTGTATATGTTCCTATTGATGCAAAAGTTTTCAATTATATATTATTAATTCCAGCAACGTAAGAATCAGTATCCATTTAGCGTAAATCAAAATAATGGTGAGAAGGTATTCAACTACGCTCTTTCGAAAACACGTAGAGTTGTCGAAAATGCTTTTGGACACCTCAAGGCCCGCTTTCGACGCATCGGAAAAGGAATTGACAACTCTGTACGGAATGCCAACTCCATAATAAAAGCATGTTGCGTCCTTCACAATTTTTTAAATGATAACAACGACACGCTAAACGCTAAATGGTTACGCGCTTTGGAAGAGTTGGAGACTAGACGCCAGAATCCGTGTGATATTTCATATGCATCTGACGACCCAATTAATGGAGAAATGATTCGGACAGCACTTCAGCGTTCAGAGTTAGTAGAACCTTTTTAAAAATGTATATATGTATGTAAATATAAATAATAAATTGAATTAAAAAACAAATGTATCTTACTTTGAAAACTTTCCTCCACTAAGTTCTCGGCATTGTAGCTGACGTACGGCAACAGTACGGCTCTCATTTTCTCGTAAAGTGGCCACTGCGAGGGAGAACCGCCAGTTGACCCGACTGCTGTCTTCTCTTTCCTGTAAAACATGATATATATGTAAAAGCTATATTTTTTCTTAATTTTATTTAATTACATACCTATATCTCTGTGAAAGGTTGTGCATTTTCGACTTTATTTCACTCGCCGTGAAATGCACACCTTGTTGCTGCATCTCCATTGCCATTTCCTCCACTATATGGCTGTTCTTCTTGGGTCCGCGAAAAGCACTTACTTTGTTCCGCCACAATTCAATTAATAGGGCTTCTGCCCTATCACTCCAACAACTTCTTTTTTTGTACTTTTGTTTTTCCATTTTCGAAATGATTTACTTGTCAGCTGTATTTTATATGGAATGTAAACAAATATCAAGTGACAATTTAGGGCCGGCAAAATATGTCTTCCAAAAAAATCGATTAAACTAGAGCAGGCACCGATTATAATGAGTGGAATGTAAGTTTTCAAGAAGTTTTCAGCGAAAACTGTGTTTTCGTTTGACAGATTTTACATGGACGAAAACACAAGTTTTCGTGCGAAAACCAGTTTTTCCCACGAAAACATGTTTTCAATGTCGGTCCGAACATAGTATAAGACTAACATATTACATATACTTCTATTTATACTAGCTAGTATGTTTACTTATTACAATTTGATAGTTTGTTTAGATACAAATTATATTAATTATATATTTGTTTAGGTTTGTTTACATATACACGCACATATTCAAGACCGTATCTAGGGGGGGAGGATGGCAGGGATTTTTGCTTGTTTTTTGTTACTAGACAAATTGAACGCTCTAATGGGGACGCATATTTTGTTTTGTTTCATCTTCGCTTGCAACTTTAGTAAGTCGTAGTTCAGACACGGCAACTTTGTTGCTCATTTTCGCCAATTCCTCTTTTGGAATTGCCCATCGTGTTCACACACAGCAACTCCATCCCATGTATTTGTTTTTGTAGGCTGTGAAGCAAGAGTACTAAAATACTAAGAAAAATGAGAACCCAAAGCGAATTGCCCGAGCACGAGCAACTCGGTGCCCTTCCCCTTTCCTCGTCGCTCTCTCTCCCACAAACTAAGAATTGCTGCAACAAAAGTTGCCGTGTTTGAAAGACGACTAAGCATGCAAATTTGTTTTGCCATTTTCTTCTTAGTAAATTTTAATAACGGTTCTTATTTCGCGCATATGATCACACATTTAATCAATTTTGTCACTTTTGTGCGTTTAACAGTGGCAAGTTCGTTATAGTTAATTTGGTTAATAGTATTGTTAACTTTGCTTGAATAAATAAAAAGTTTTAGTTTATTTTATTGATTAGGTAAGTAAAGTGCAATGTTATGTTGTTAGAAAGAAGTTGTATTGTATTCGTAGGCATACTAAATTTTTTTTTAAATAGTTTTGTGATGTCGGAGCGTTCAAGCAACAACACACTTGGAAAAAAAAAACAAAAAAATGATGATAGTGCTAAGGAACCAGAACCAGATCAGTGTTCATCAGTGTTCATCAGTGTCTACTGATAGCTCAACTCCTATTATTCCTGTCGCCGCCACTACCAGTTCTTCTGGAGACGAAACTACGTTTAACCCGCTTGACAAATTGGATTTAGGATCTTATGCTAATTCAAAACAAAAAATTGATGATGAACTAAAATATGCGTTATTGAAAAACCTCTGGGTACCAGAGAAATCTTATAAATTCCCAATCACAGACGACAAAAGACATTTGAAATTTCAGCACAAATGGTTCGATCAATTCTCCTGGCAGGTCTATACCTTAAAAAAGCCTGAAGGTGCTTTGTGCAAGATTTGAGTTTTATTTGCAGCTGAATGTGCTGGGAAGGGTGCACACCAAAAACTGAGCTTATTTGTTGTGAAACCATTAAACAAGTGGAAAGACGCGATCGCGGATTTTAAGTGGCATGAGCAAAGCAATGAGCATCATCAAGACTGCACATTATTTGCTGATAATTTTATAAGCGTATATGAAAAAAAAACAAATAGACATAAGGAGTCAACTAGACATCGCGCAATCCGCTAATATTGCCAAAAATGGAAAAAACTGGTTCCCATTGTTGAAACCATTAAGCTGTGTGGACGACAAGAACTATCATTAAGAGGAACTTGCGATTTCGGATGTATTAAATTCAATGAGTCTGAACCAGATATTAATGATGGTAATTTTCGAGCTATATTAAATGCTACATATTATAGTCCAACTGTACAAAATGAACTGATTTCTGTTTGTGGTGAAATAATTCAAAAACAACTGGTGACGGCTATTAATAATGCCAAGAGTTTTTCCTTGCTGGCTGATGAAACAACGGATATATCACGACAGGAACAAATGTCCATCTGTGTAAGATACACCGAGCTCTACAACAATGTTTATATCGTACGAGAAGATTTTCTTACATTTGTTACTGTTGAAAGCACAACAGAAGCTTCTTTAGCTCAAACAATTCTGGAAAGTTTACACAATATGCAAATTGACTGTAATTATTTAGTTAGACAAGGTTACGATGGTGCTGCAAACATGAAAGGCAATGTGAATGGTGTGCAGGCAATAATCCGAGAAAAATATCCTGAAGCTCTCTATGTGCACTGCAGCTCTCATTCGCTAAATTTAGCTTTGTGTCACTCATGCCAAATTCAACCTATCAGAAATGCAATTGGCATTATAAAATCAATAGGGCTCTTTTTCAAATCCTCCGCCAAACGAACAAATTGTTTAACAGAATATATTAAACAAAATATGCCAGAAACAAAATGGAGAACATTAACTGCAATGTGCGAGACCCGATGGGTTGAAAACCATGATGGGTTGCTGAGGTTTAAAGAGATTTTTAAAGCGATCGTTGGTGCATTGGAAGAATTAAGTGGTAATAGCGATTGCGATACTTCATCAAAAGCATCTTCTTTTATAAGATCAATATCAACTAGCGAGTTCGTGATAAGCTTGTGCTGCCTAAATTGTGTATTTGCATATACCTTACCATTATGCAAAACTCTTCAAACAACTTCATGCGACTTAGCGGCTGCTGTACAGCACGTCGATCTCATTATAAACAATTTTAAAAATATGCGTACAAACTCAGAAACAGAGTTCGTAGATATTTTTAAAGATGCTGAAACTTTCTTGAGTTTCTGGGTGAAACAATAGCGTTGCCTCGAATAACTGGGCGACAGCAAAACCGCGCAAACATAGTTGAAAAAGATCCAAAAAAATACTACCGAATAACCATTTTACTTCCACTTTTAGATGATTTCATTAACCAATTAAAACTAAGGTTTGAAAAGCATAATGTAACAGTGACACAACTTTAAAAATTGCTACCAAAAGAGTATTTCACGAAAACACCTTTTGATTTTATGAAAATTTTTTAAAAGACAATTACATTAAGTCTGAATTGCAGCTTTGGCAAACAAAATGGCGCAACGAACCCGAAATAAACATGCCTAATTCAGCAATAGAATCGCTTGAAGCCTACAATAAAGATTTATTTCCAAATGTGCATTTTCTTTTAAAAATTTTGGTAACTTTGCCAGTTGCTACATGCTCTTCCGAGCGATCTTTTTCAACTATGAAGAGGTTAAGGACGTACCTCAGAAACTCAACAAGCACGGAGAGATTAAATGGTTTGGCATTGATGTCGGTTCATCGCCGTATAAATGTGCCAACAAAAGAAGTTATTGAGCTCGCCGGTTAAATTTAATTTTATAAATACATATATAGTACATATAATAAGTGTTTTTAACCATTTACAGGTGTAGATTAACATATGTATGTACATAATAAATGAAATATTTTTATTTATTTTCATTTTATGGTTTTTTAATATATTTTTTAAGATGTATAAATATGTATGTATTATATGTAAATAATCACTGTAAAGCCTGAATAAAGATATGTACATATGTAATTTGAATTTGAAATGTTTTTTTAGTTAATAACCCCCCCAAATGAAATTCTGGCTACGGCCTTGCACATATTGTTTGCTTAGATTAAAGCAAAAAAGATGTTTAAGGTAAGGTTGTTGTGGTATACAAACTCAATGTTGTTTTGATACTTCTTAGTTTAGGATTGTTTGTTGTAGTGATAATGCATTTCAATTGTTCCAACTCAAGGTTGTTTTGACGCATTCTGTTTTCTGAAACAAAAAGTTGATGTTTGTTACTATTATAATGGAAGGCATACACGCAACAATTAGTTGGTTGATTGAGTTGGGCTAGAAATTGCCCTTGTCGCTACATACGACACAACTTTTAACACAATTTTGAGGCCAACTTCATTTTGAATATTCACTTCGTTGCTTAACCCTTTCGCCCCTACTGGGACAAATTACGCATTGAAATGTACCCAATAAAGCCTTGAAGACTTCTTTGATGATCAGTAACCGCATTCCGTTATTATTGACATCAATGTCCCGTTACCGAATATTTTGCACAGACATTTCGCGAAATTGTATCAGTCACGCGTTGTATTTCAATGTTAAACGTCTATCTGGTTCAGTTTTTATTCGTAATATTCCGCTTGCTTTACGGTTTAGGTGTGAATAAAGATAATTCCTTCGAAATTGGAAACAAATTGGATTGAAAAAGGTAAGTTTTTTATATTTGTAACTACATTGGGACATATAATCCCAATAATGCATTTGTTTGGGATAATAATATCCCAATATTTGTTTATACCATTAAAAGTCTACAAGGAAAAAATTGGGTGAGAACGAAATTGCTGATTATTTTTTACAAGAGGATAGCGACGATATGGCCGATGATTTTAGTGCCTCTGAGTCTAGCTATGAACCATCGGATGACGATGACGAAGATGCGGAAGTTCCTGTAGCAAACGCTAAATATGTAAGCAAATCAGGTGATGAGTCTTCTTCTGAATCGGAGTTGGATGATGATGACGGTCAAGTTTTAGAAGTTGTATCATGCATAAAAAAACATTCCCAGCAGCGCGAAGTGAAAGTAGTGCGCAATCCATAGACGAGTGTATGGCAAAATTCAAGGGTCGCTCAAGTTTGAAACAGTATATGCCTTTGAAGCTAATAAAGAGAGGGATAAAATTATGGCTGCGCTGTGATGCCAAAACAGGCTACACTTATGACTTGAATGTATATACTGGAAAAGACACATCCTCTAATCTGAAAGGAACTCTGGGAGAACGAATTGTAGAAAACTTGACAGCAGACATTCTTGAGCAAAATGTTGTTTTAGCGTTTTATAGGTTTTTCACCTAACGTTAGCCGAAAACAAAAAGATGGTTCTAAATTAGAAGTTGATTGTCCACTAGCTATTGCAGACTACAATCGTATAATGGGGGGCGTAGACTTATCAGATCAGAAGGCTGCAATATACGACATGAATCGTAAGTCGCAAAAATGGTGGAAAAAGGTATTTTACAAGATTTTTATGCTAGCTGTGGTTAACGCTTGGATTATATTTACACAACGTCAACGCCGGAAAATTTCGCTCATTCAGCTGAAGGAATAAAGCACAAAAAGCTCTCAACACGTCAATGTGGGGGAAGACCAGCAAAGCGATCACGAACTGAACGTCTAAATATTGGCGATCATCTTCCTATTGAACAGCCTTCTCGTCGCCGATGCGTTCATTGCACTTCACAAAATAAGGAAACCAGAACCAAATACGTCTGTTCTGGATGCAACAACGCTTTATGTTTTAAATGTTTTGCTTCTTTTCACAAGTGGCTTAAATTTGTAAAAGGAAAAATGAATAAACAGTGAAATCCATTATTTTTTATTAGAAGTTGATATTTAATTTTTTGTTCCTTTTGGTATTATTGGGACTTATGCGTCCCACCTATAAATGTTATTGGGATTATATATCCCAGGATAACCGTAAGGATATCCGATTTTTCAGGTATGCCAAACATCGTATATTTTAGTCATACTACAGTATTTGCTGTCGTAATGATGAAAACCCCGCCTGATTTCGAAAAAAAACTCAGGGGTGAAAGGGTTAAACGTCAGTTGGGAAGTTGTTGCTTTACTTATTATAAATGACGCGCTCTCTTTGACAGCCGAAATAAAATGGCGAAATCGTTTGAAATTTTGGTTTTCATCCAATCAGTTGGTACAACTCATACAACTGCCCCATATACGTAACAATCAGTTGTACAATTCGATGAAATAATTGTTGCGTGTAAGCCTTCCATAAGGAATACGTTCCGCAAATCATCAAATAAACACGTCAAGCATATTTTTATTTGCGCTCTGAGAGCGTTCGGTCGTTATGTCGTCGTCGGTAGATGATTTACTTTTGTTAACAGCTGCTACTGTTCTTTTAAAAAAAGAAAGCGAAAAGAAAAAAGAAGAGGGAGTGAATGAAAGTATGGCAACAAAAACGAAATCAATTTACACACGAAAATCTGTTGGGCGAAATGAAAATATCAAGCGAATGCGATTACCACAACTTTTTGAGAAATATGGTGAACCCAAATATAGTACAAAAAGAGGATACAGTACACGAGAATCTATTACACCCAATATGCGATTGTCAGCCACAATCATATATTTGGCTACCGGAGAAAAATTCAAAAATCTAAAATTCTTGACAGCAATTTCCCCCAGATCTCTGGGATTAATTGTGATAAAAACTTGTGATGCTCTTCTTTCTTTTCCTTTCCAGTTTTATCAATGTTTGTAAATAAATTTCATTTGTAAATTATCATATTATATTACTATTTTATTTTTTTAAATAAGTTTTATTCATTAAAAGAACAATAAAAATTTGTAAGGGGTGATTTAGTCACATTAGTCTCAGCATCATTAACTGTGTTTGTAGAAGCGCTGATTATCGGAATTGAACTCCCGCTGCTATGATATATTATAGAATTCGAAATCCCGCTACGGAAATTTATTCCAGGTGGACCCTCAAACAATAGATCTTCTCCGAACTTTTCTCAGAGTGTCCTTTACTCTGTTGTCATTCTAACAAGTTTTACCGCCCAGGAATCAGTTATCGGCGTCGTATTTTTCTTCTCGTTTACGGTAATCTCTCTGTGGCAATATCTATCAACGCTTCAGCAGCATCAGGCTTTCTTTTTGCCGACCTCGTTGGTATTTTTATCTAAGGATTCTAAAACGATAAAGAAATTTAAATGTTATATTTTATATTACAAACACATAATTTTTATTTTAGTTTATTTTATTTTCAGGTGCCGGAATCAGAATCGGGCTGAAAAAAAATTGCGGATGAATTTAAAGAAATGTGGAATTTTCCCAATTGCATACGAGCCATCGACGGGAAGCATATTGCAATAAAAAAACCTGAGTCCGACTCTTTCTATTTCACCACGGTGAATGCAAACTAAGAATTCATTGTAGCAGATGTTGGTACGAATGGTCATATTTCGGATGGTGGAGTAATAAAAAATACCGATTTTGGGTAAGCCCTATATAGTAAATACCTCCACCCTCCACCCTCGCAACTTCCAAACCGTGCCGTAGGTTTTTGTGGCAGATAATGCTTTCCAAATGCAGGAAAATCTTCTAAAACCATTTCCTGACTCCAATTTAACAACAAAATAACGCATTTTAATTACATATTGAGCAGAGCACGCAGAATTGTAGGAAATATGTTTGGAATATTGGTGTCTAGATTGAGCGTGCTACAAACCACCATTTCTCTAACACCAGAAAAAGCACAAAGAATTGTTTTAACGTGTTGTTATCTTCACAATTTTTTGCGGAATAGAAAAACGTATGCGTTTACAAATTTAATTCGCCAGGAAATTACCAGCACAAGCAATTTAATCGAAGGCCAGATACCTTTTACATACGGAATTAGATTTAAATGCTCTAGAACAGGCCTGTCCAACATACGGCCCCCGGGCCACCATCCGGCCCGCATAGGTCCTTCATCCGGCCCGCCATCTCTTACCGTCTTTGGGCATCCCAGTTGTATAGGCCTGAAACACGTGATGGATAAAGTAGTGCAGACAGTTAATTTTATACGCGCAAGAGGGCTTAACCACAGACAGTTCCAGGCTTTTCTGGCTGATGTCGGTTCAGATCACGAAGACATTGTATACTTCAGTCGCGTTCGCTGGCTCAGCAGAGCAGCCACACTAAAACGATTCTATTCCCTGCTGGACGACTTAAAGATTTTTCTTGGCAACAAAGACCAAGAAATTACTTTCCTTACTGATGAGGAGTGGTTGGCTGATCTGGCTTTCCTGGTTGATATAACTAAATATCTTTCTGACCTTAACTTAAAACTACAAGGGAAATACCAACTATGCACACAGTTATACGAACACGTTCTAGCTTTCACAAAAAAGCTTTTATTGTTGGAAAAGCAGCTGGACCAAAAGCAGTTGATTCATTGGGAGACCTTATCTACAAACAAGTAAGGAAGGGCTAAGTTCGGGTGTCACCGAACATTTTATACTCTCGCATGATAAAGTGATAATCATTATCCGTCATTTACATATTTTTCAAATACCGTATTTGTGTAAAGTTTTATTCCGCTATCATCATTGGTTCCTAATGTATTATACAGAGAAGGCATCAGATGGAATTCAAAATAGCGTTATATTGGAAGAAGGCGTGGTTGTGAACCGATTTCACCCATTTTCGTACATGTCATCAGGGCGTTAAGAAAATATTATATACCGAATTTCGTTGAAATCGGTAAAGTAGTTCCTGAGATATGGTTTTTGGTCCATAAGTGGGCGAGGCCACGCCCACTTTCAATTTTTAAAAAAGGCCTGGATGCAGCTTCCTTCTGCCATTTCTTCCGTAAAATTTAGTGTTTCTGACGTTTTTTGTTAGTCGGTTAACGCACTTTTAGTGATTTTCAACATAACCTATGTATGGGAAGGTGGGCGTGGTTATTATCCGATTTCTTCCATTTTTGAACTGTATATGGAAATGCCTGAAGGAAACGACTCTTTAGAGTTTGGTTGACATAGCTATAGTAGTTTCCGAGATATGTACAAAAAAAACTTAGTAAGGGGCGGGGCCACGCCAACTTTTCCAAAAAAATTACGTCTAGATATGCCCCTCCCTAATGCGATCCTTTGTGCCAAATTTCACTTTAATATCTTTATTTATGGCTTAGTTATGACACTTTATAGGTTTTCGGTTTCCGCCATTTTGTGGGCGTGGCAGTGGGCCGATTTTGCCCATCTTCGAACTTAACCTTCTTATGGAGTCAGGAAATACGTGTACCAAGTTTCATCATGATAACTCAATTTTTACTCAAGTTACAGCTTGCACGGACGGACAGACGGACGGACGGACAGACAGACATCCGGATTTCAACTCTACTCGTCACCCTGATCACTTTGGTATATATAACCCTATATCTGACTCTTTTAGTTTTAGGACTTACAAACAACCGTTATGTGAACAAAACTATAATACTCTCCTTAGCAACTTTGTTGCGAGTATAAAAAGCAAGATACCCTGGATTTTGACAAGTACGTGCTGATGTTACAAAGAAGATTAAGGAACGAGTTTGACGACAGATTCGCAGACTTCAAATCACAAACTCCCTGCATGAAAGTATTTCAAAATCCATTTGATGTTGAAATTGAAGGCGCTGCGCAGAGTTTACAGCTGGAGTTAATAGAATTGCAAAGCAGCTCTCATCTAAAAACAGCATATAATAATTGTCTTCCAAACTTAATTGAATTTTACAAAAAGTATATTACACCCAGTCAATACCCAAACCTTACTAAGCTGGCTATTCAACATATTTCTTTATTTGGTAGTACATATGTTTGCGAGCAGCTGTTTTCTCGGATGAAATTTAACAAATCAAAAACCAGATCATCTTTATTAGATAGTCATCTTAAAGGCATTTTGCGCATAGCCACTTCTAAAACTCCAGCTCACATAGATGCGCTGTGCAAACAGAAAAAATTTCAGACATCTCATTAATTAGATTTTAAGAATAAGAATATCTTTATATGCTAAGGCCATAGTTACATTAATAATAATATATTAAGATTTATGTGATGTTGCTTATTATAAATAAATAAATATACCAAAACTGAAGGTCATTTTATTTTTTTTTTGGCCCGCTACGGTTATGAAAATGCTAAACCTGGCCCTTCACAAAATTATGTTGGACGGGCCTGCTCTAGAATCTACTCAAACACGTAATTCTTCAAATAAATCTAAACTAATTCGAGAAACTTTTGCTGAATATTTCAGTGACGAAGGGGCAGTATCTTGGTAAACAAAACACACTAATTAACATACATGAATTAATACGTTATGTATATAAATATTATAAAAATGCATTGTAATAAACACTTATTTTTTCCTTGATCAATATTACTTACCGTTGTATTTTTTTGATGTGCTGGATTTGTCGACTTCATTTAAAAATTCATGTTCATGGTAGCGTGGCGCCAAACCCATATAAGTTTAATGTATATATTTCCCAAACTATTCAAGATATATCATTCAAATTTGCCCAGGTCATTTTTTTTGGGAAACTTCTTCACTCCTCACTCCTCACTCAACATTTATTTGTTCACTCAACATTTATTTGTTTCGTTTAAAAGTGAAAGTGTGATAGATCAATAACTAAAATCGTCAAAGACATTTAATTTTATATCTCGACCGATTTCAACCGAATGCGGTATACTATTCCCAATGTTACGGTGTGAAAATTAACGAAATCAACAATAGCCTACTTCCCATAACACATAATTTTAAATTACATCTGATTCCTTAACTTTCCAGTATGCAAATCAAGTACGAATGAATATATGTATTTATAATAGTAATAGTGTGCAAAAGGAAGCCATCTTATGGCCAACAATTGTCTAAATCGGACCAAAATTATTCAAGCTCCAATATACCGAATATGTAGACCCAGTTCTTATCGCAAACTTTTTATCCAAATTTGATTTTCATACACACGTCTTCATAATAACAGTATATTCTTGGGATTAAAATGGAAGAAATCAGTTGAATGTAATGATTTTCATTATCCGGTTGACTTTACACGATAGATTAGTCAATCTGTATGTTATCTAACTTATCTAATGATATGTTGTAATGCCTAAAATTTGAATTAATGAAATTCAGATAGCATCTTTTTTGGTAATGATACATTGTAACGCCAAAATTGAATAAAATAGGGTAATACCTCCCAAACTCCCTTTCCTCGTAACATCTGTTTAGTTGGGTCTATTTTTGTATTTTCTGAGAAAATTGGTCATAGTAAAGTATCTATTTCTAATACCCTTATAAAGTATAAATTTCAACAAAAGTAAAGCCTACTAACTTAAAAAAACATCTGGTATATTGAGGTGAGAATTTCAATTTAATTAGGTATGCTCCCTAATATTTTAATTAAAACAAATAAAGACGGGCTAAGTTCGGGTGCAACATTTCATACTCTTACAACTTGCAATAATCAAAGTCAGGGAAATACTTTAAGATGTATAACCTATAATATAGAGTAAAGCGGGATGTTTGAAAATCCTGATATTATTTATTATTTATTTTAAACACGAAGATACACTGTTGTGAATAAAACACGCTCTCTTATTTTAATTGGGATAACTCACATATTGGCCATATGTGTATTCTGTACAAAGTCATCCCGAAGTTCGAAAATCTTTATATTAAGTATATGGGGGCTAAGGGAAGTATAGGTCCGATTCAACCCATTTTTGACATATATACATACCGTTATAAGAGAGGGATTATCCATTAATTTCAGTTATATGTATGTATATATTACACATTGATTCGGTACCTAGGAGCTTGAACAATTTTTATTGGACTTAAACAATTTTCGGTAACACACTAAAGATTTTATTCTCCCGTTATCTTAATTCCTTCTTGATTTGTGTACTGGAAACTTAACGAATCAAGTGGAATTTAAAATAGGCGTGGTTGTTATCCGATTTCGTCCATTTTCACAATGTGACATAAGAATTTATGAAGAATGCCACGTACTAAATTTTGTAGAAATCGGTTGGTCGGGTCCCGCTATATGGAATTTCACCAAAAAGTTCCCGGAGCCACGCCTATCGCCCAATTTTCACACCACTTCTCTCATACCATCTCGGTTGTAGAATTTAATGTCTGACGATAGATAAATCGTGCTTTTAGTAGTTTTATCAGTACCGTTATATGGTGAGTGAGCAGGGTTATCCTCCGATTTCATCCATTTTCACACTGTCGGTAGAAATTATTATAAGATATATCTATATACATACTAGCTGTTACCCTGTGCGTTTCGCTACACCTGAATCGAATAAAACTCTTAAGGGTTTTTACTTTGTGTTTTATTTATTGTTATAAAACTGTTACTTATTTATAAAACATTTAAAAATGAATAAGCACCTTGGTGTTCCCACTCTCGAGCAAGCGACGAACAATTGGCCATGAGAAAAGCACGGTTCTTCCAAATTGACGCCACACACTTTAATCGTTTGCCCTTGCGTTTGTTGATGGTCATCGCAAAGGCAAGACGTACTGGGAACTGCAATCGCTTAAATTCAAACGGCATTTCCGTTTTAATCATGGAAATGTGTTGTAAGAGTACAACTTCACCTGCTGCCTTGCCATTTAGTATTGTTGCTTCAATCAAATTTGGCCACAATTTTTTGACTGAAAGTCTTGTGCCATTACACAAGGTCGGTGGCTTCAGATTTCGTAGAAGTATAATGGGGGAACCGACTTTCAGGACCAAACGATGCGGTGGCAGACCGGGGGGATCCAAATAATTCAAGAATTCAGTTAGATAATTGACTACTTCATCTTGATTTAAAACGCTATCAATCGATGTACATATATGTTGTAGCTTCTCCTGGCAGTTTTTCTTGACTGGCAAAATTGATTTCGTTGACGTGTACATTTTTCGGTGCCAATATTTCGCGTTCACTTAAATAATCGTGGCGTTGATAGTGTTGAACAATATTCGGAAATACACTTTCAATCAATTCTTCTTTCGATTGTAAAAGTGTACAAAAGTTGTTCGGCAATGTGATCAAACCGGTATCATCGATTGGTATTTTGCCTTCGCCAATGTCCAACAACTGCTTCATTTTGCAGTTGGACTCGCATGTTGATGGTAAGAGTCAGCATTTGAACATGTCTCCACAAAACTGACGATTTTAAACATACGTTTATTTCGTCGGCAGGAGTTGATCGAGGAATGACTGACAAAGTTTGCCGAAAATCGCCGGATAATAAGACTAATGCTCCGCCAAAAAGTTGTTGCTTTTGGCGTAAATCTTGCATTGTTCTATTGAATGCTTCTAATGACTTTTTGTTAGCCATTGGGCACTCATCCCATAGAACTATTTCAGCTCCTCGCAAAACTTTTGCCATTGTTGAATTCCTCGATATGTTGCACGTTGGTGTTTCAACGACTTGGATGTTCAACGATAATTTCAACGCAGAATGTGCTGTTCGGCCGCCATCAAGTAGAGTAGCAGGGATGCCTGACGAAGCAATTGCCAGCGCAATTTTCTGCTGTGACCATATAGTAGCAAGAATCAAAGAGATCAGAAACGTTTTCCCTGTACCACCGGGCACATCATGAAAGTAGAATCCACCGGCGTTATTGTCAACCGCTCGTATAATCTTATCATAAGCATTTTTCTGCTGAATATTAATGTTAGCTTGTATGAAAGCACGCAATTCATTGCAATCGTATTGTTGTTCACGTTGAAGCTCATGGTCAATGATTGGGCGCAGTAATGCCAAGTTGCGCTAATGCCTTATTCACAATTGTAAGGCACAGATCTTCAACTAATATCAAATCAGAATTATACATTTGTAATGTATATAGCAAGTCTGCGTCCGATGTTCGATTACGCGCCAAAATTAATAAGTCCTCTGTCATGCAGTCTTTGTACTTATTCCACAGTTATTGCGGATTTGACGGAAGGCATGTAGATATTATTATGGTTCACGATCGTTCACGTCGCACACAACTGACCGTCAACAGTTTTCAAATCATCAAATGATCTTGGTCCGCGCACGTTGACTAATAGCAGACGCAAATAAAAACATTCGGCGTTGTTCGGATGGATGGTGTAAATGCGTCTTATGGCATTGGTTTTACGGACATTTGGATAACCGTCAACACGCTCCCCTTGCTTTCGTCGTTGAAATGTTTTCGATGATGGATTTCAAGTGAAATATTGTGGTATTTCGGAATATAGCAATGTTCTTCCAAATTCATCGTTTTCACACAACTCGAAAAAGGTAGTTGTGTTGTCCCCGGTGGTCGTGCTAGAGTATGCATATTTGAAGTACATAAATAAAAATGGAAAAATTAACCTAAAACTACATCTTAAACTATGTATTTTACCCACACACGCATATGCAATAAGACCCACCAACAGTGTATTTGCGAACCGCATGGAAGCACTTACGAAACAATAACAATACTCACTTGCTTTGTGTGTGTTGCACGGTCAGCAGAAAACACAAAATCGGTTCGAATAAATGTAGCAAATCGATGGAATTAAATCTGGAAAAAACACACAATGTTGAAACACTTTTTTTTACACACACCGCGCATTTTCAAGCGACAATCGAACCGCATGGCATCACATATGAAACAACAACAATACTCACTTGCTTTGTGTTGTACGCAGAATGTTAATCACGTTGAAATCTGAGAAAAATACACACAATGTTGAAACATTTTTTTTGATACACTCAGTGCATTCGGAACACTTACGTTTTGTATGTCTTGTTAACTTGACAGTCATCCATAGAAAGAACGAATGACAGGCAAAAACGATCAACATGCGATGTCAATGTTTTTTATTAATTGTAAACATCCGCCAGTTGTTTCTGTTTATTAGTAAAAGGCATTTGACAGGACTGCCAATCTTGTGGCAAACCATTATTTCATGAGAATTTGTATAGGCGGGATGTATAATTTTTTTTTTTTTTTTTGCAAAACGTGCAATGATACACACATTAAATTTCTTATGTGCACCCTCCCAACAGACCCCATCACCCCTGAAAATTTCATTGAAATCGGGCAAGCCGTCTAGGAGGAGTATGCGAACAGCAAGTTTTGTCACTTAATTTTATATATATAGATATATCTTTCTCGCTTATTTTTAGGTGATATGTACAACCGCTAGGTGAACAAACTTATAATACTCTGTAGTAACTGGTTGCAAGAGTATAAAAATACAGTATACAGTTATGTATTTATGACATAAGAAGGTAAAATTACCCTAAATTTTGTGAAATGAAACGTTTTTGTACAATTTAAAAATATAGTAACTCGAAAACTTTGGTATTTGAATTTTTCGCATAAATTTTTAGGGCATGTGAAAAAGATATACATACATTTAAAAGTTGTAGATCTTCTCATTACCTATAACTTTTCCTATAGAACTCCTAGCTTTGCCGAAAATAGAGCTAATTCGTCCGAATTTAATTTTTCTCTTTTCAGTTTTGTTAGTTTCTCTTCTGTCTTAATTTTTTTTTTTGAGAATATCTAAATTATGAAATTCTGCCACTATACTGCAAAAGACACACTTTTCTTAACCCCATTGCCGACTAAATTTTCTAAATTTTACAAAAGGTGCAGATGTTGCCTTTGAAATTTTTGTGTTTTACCAGATTCTTGACAACATTATCTGAAATTCAAGATGTGAGCTTTCAAACGGACGTGTTTTGATGCGCTCCGTGAAAACTTTTTACAAAGCCAAATTAAACAAATACTTAAAAAGTGCATTAAGTGCAAGCGTTATGCATAACGAAGAAAGTGATAAACAAAACATAAAAAATCAAAAAAAAATTAAACTGTTTATAAACATAAACATAATAAAATAACAAATAATAAGTGCGAAATAAACAGCCAATGGCAAGAAGGATGAGTCATCGCAGCGACCAACAGAGCAGCACTATAAGTAGAACTTACAGACAACAAAAGCAGCACAGAACGGCAATCAATAACGGCCAACAACAAACGTGCCCACACCAACAATTAAGCAGGTACCAGCAAGGGTTCAGGCAGCTAAGCAAAAAATCAGGATGATAATGTACCAAAAAAAAAGTCCCGACTTTACAAACTGGCATTGACCGCTACGTTAATATGAAAAGGAAAATCCTTCAAAGTCAGCGGCCAATCCTAAACAATTTCAGGCGGCACACCAATTAAGAATAAACCTGAAATTTTAAATGACAACAGATTTGCCTTACTAAGCAATGGTTCAGACGACGATGCGAAGGGTACCACCACAATCGCGAATGCCAAACCACCTCCAATATATTTGTGCGAGCGTAGTTGTAACGCTTGTAATGGGGTTTCGTCCATAGCTGAAGTATGCTTAGCCGCTCCAGGGTCAGCCTTGGGACCCACGAACCCTTAGCAAAAAAAATATTTACTTTTTGTGGTAGATGTATCCACACCCCTTATGTGGACAGCCAGACCAGCTTATATTTATATGGCGAGTCAGGTGGAATCGATTGGATTTGGTGTGCCAGGCGTTGGTCCTTGTCGAAGTCGGCACGGTAATTACGGTAAGGTGGTGGTCCTTCTATTTTCTGGTGAGGAGTAGTCACTCCCAGACACGGTGTTGACTGTACGGTACAGTGCAGTATTCTCTCGATTCCCTGCGAAGGAGAAATTATAAAAATATGAATCTGTCAACCGAACGCGTTGACCTACGGTTAACAACTGTTCGAGAACTATCCCTTTTCTCTAGTCTCTACTTACATGCGAGTCGCCTGTTAATCGCGTTAGTTTGGTAACGGTGCACTATGGTGTGTAAGCAGTGGTACTGACGCTGTTCGAGGCAGCGCAGCTATGATATCGTTGTATCGCAAACCAACTGAGACTACGGCCGAGCCATTGCGCGCTCTGATATCACACCGAGTTGGTGTGATATCGTTTCGACGCAACGCCTGCGAAAACTATCGATTAAGTTATAAGGCAGAGTTATTGCGAGCACTGGTATTACACCGATTTGTGGTAATAATACCTTTTCAACGCAACGCTTGCCAAAACTAACTACTTCGATTGTTTCCCCCCCTGGAGTAGAGCCATTACATGCACTGATAACACCACGATTGGTGTGTTACCTTTTCAATGCAATGTCTGCGAAGACTAACAAAATACCTAATTCCGCTGTATATAAGGCAGAGCCATTGCGAGCACTGGTATCACACCGAGGTGTAATACCTTTTCAACGCAGTGCCTGCGAGGCCTAACAAAGTACCCAATTCTACTGTATATAAGGAAGAGTCATTGCGAGCACTGGTATCACACCGAGGTGTAATACCTTTCCAACGCAGTGCCTGCGAGGCCTAACAAAGTACCCAATTCTACTGTATATAAGGCAGAGTCATTGCGAGCACTGGTATCACACCGAGGCGTGCTACCCTTTCAACGCAATGTCTACCACAACTAGCTACTTCACTTACCACTTACCTATTGCTGCTGGCTGCTGTGCGACCGTCCTCGCTGGCGACCTAGAAGAAATGATCGCATTCGGTGTGAAGTGCTTGCTTATATAGCAGCATAGCGCAGCTTTCGTCACCGTAGTGAGGTAAGTTGCGTAGCTTTGGTCAATGCGGTGAAGTGAAGTTTAGTACGTGTAGGATAATTCTAGTATGGTGGAAAGCTCAATGTTGAGGTATGGAGAGGGTAAATGATGTACAGTGTTGAAGTAAATTATTGTAAGCTCTTGTTGCTAAATTAAGTGAAATTGTAGGTACTATATAATATATAGTGCCTTTAAAAAATACACTAGAGATGAAACTAAAATTCAGTCCTACACTGAAAAAATTTTTATGGTAATGATTAAATTTTTGTCGTTCTAAGGGCCTAATTGTTGTAATTAAGTGTATAGAGTCGGGTTTGGTATTAAAACAGTTATAAATATATTTAATAGAAAAGTACCACCAAGTACCACAACTTAAAAAAATTAAACACATCCTATATATCGTGTGATTTTTTAAGAGCTTGATAACTTTTTTAAAAAAAAAAACGCATAAAATTTGCAAAATCTCATCGGTTCTTTATTTGAAACTAAGCTGAGATATTTACTGCTTCGTAGAGTAACTGTTGAGGAACCACATGAAAGAAACACTTCGGTACAATAAACCAACTGCCAAGAATATGGGCATACCAAATCATATTGCACACAACGCAGTCTTTATGTGGTATGTGGGGATTTAGACCCACTTCCAAATGCACCCTTAGGAAAGACGATTTAAATAAAAAATGCAGCAATTGTGGAGGAAACCACACTGCTAACTACAGGAATTATCCTATATATAAAGTTTTGAAATCGAAGTTTTCACAGTTCATTCAAGCACGTCGTAACCAAATGTAAATAGATGTAATGCTCTTGATCGAAATATGGGCCCAGTGATAGAAAAAAATACCATAATAGATTTTGCTGTAGTAAAAAATATAGATCGATCGCCTATGACAGCTGATACATATACAGACTTATAATCTGATCACTCTCCTGTTATACGAACAGCCCATGATATTTGAGCCAAAAGTTTCTCAAACAACAAAGTCACCAGAACATGAAAATATTACTCAAAAAATGCTAACTGAGTTACCAAATAGGAGGATGGAGTCATGTGTAGAAGTTCACGCAAGTGAGGAAAGTTCTCTGATCGCCATTCACTTGGGAGTGGCCAGGAACGATTCCTTTACGTATGACTCAAGTATCCTCTAGGTAGCCTAAGAACATCCGTTCGAAAGCGAGCTAAAGTCGGAATGCGAAACATCCCCTACATAGGGTTATGCGCTGGGTTTGGGACCCGCCACGTAAAAAAACATCCCAATGAAAAGACGCAACAAGACTCGGATGAGAAACCCCCCCTTTTATTACGACCATGGCAAACGAAATAAGGACTACGATATTAGGGAATGTCCGGTCCCTTAATTGGAAAGGTGCCGCTGCCCAGCTGGTTGATGTCCTCGTAAAAATAAAGGCTGACATCACTGCCGTCCAAGAAATGCGATGGACGGGACAAGGACAAAGACGAGTAGGTCCTGGTGGCATTTACTACAGTGGCCATATAAAGGAGCGCAAGTTTGGTGTGGGAATTGTGGTGGGAGAGAGACTCCGTCGCCGAGTACTATCATTCACTCCGGTGAATGAACGTCTAGCCACAATCCGCATTAAAGCGTAGATCTTCAACATATCGCTGATTTGCGTCCACGCCCCGACGGAAGAGAAGAACGATATGACCAAAGATGCCTTCTATGAGCGCTTGGAACGCACTTATGAAAGATGCCCCCGCCACGATGACAAAATCGTGCTTGGCGACTTTAATGCCAGGGTGAGCAAAGAAGGTGTCTTTGGCACTACGGTCGGTAAATTCAGCCTCCACGACGAAACATCCCCAAATGGGTTGAGGCTGATTGACTTCGCCGGGGCCGGAAATATGGTTATCTGTAGTACTAGATTCAAGCACAAGAAAATACATCAAGCTACCTGGCTGTCTCCGGATCGAAAATCCACCAACCAGATCGATCATGTTGTGATAGATGGAAGACACGTCTCCAGTGTTTTAGATGTGCGTGCGCTCCGAGGTCCTGACATCGACTCGGACCACTATCTTGTTGCAGCTAAGATTCGCACTCGCCTCTGTGCAGCAAAAAACGCACGCCAACAAACACAAGGAAAGTTCGACGTCGAGAAGCTGCAATCACAACAGACAGCCGAACGATTTTCTACTCGGCTTGCACTCCTGCTCTCTGAGAGCACTAGTCAACAACTCGGTATAAGGGAACTGTGGGACGGCATTTCAAATTCCTTACGTACAGCTGCAACCGAAACCATTGGTTTTCGGAAAGAGCAAAAAAACAAGGAGTAGGACAACAGTGCCGTGTCGCCGGAGAGAAAACAGACTACCTCGCAACGTTACGATCGACCACTACACGTGCGGGATGGGATAGATACCGAGAGTTGAAGAGGGAAGCGAGACGCATTTGCAGGCAGAAAAAGAAAGAGGCCGAAATGCGTGAGAACGAAGAGCTTGATAAGCTGGCCGACAGGGGTAATACTCGAAAATTCTACGAAAAAATGCGGCAGCTTACAGAAGGTTTCAAGACAGGAGCATACTCTTGTAGAACCCCCAAAGGTGATCTAGTGACCGATGCCCAGAGCATACTTAAATTATGGAGGCAACACTTCTCCAGCCTGCTGAATGGCAGTGAACGCACAACGCCAGGAGAAGGCGAACCCGATTCCCCAATCGACGACAATGGAGCAGACGTTCCATTGCCCGACCATGAAGAAGTTCGAATAGCAATTACCCGTCTGAAGAACAGCAAAGCGGCGGGGGCCGATGGATTACCGGCCGAGCTATTCAAACACGGCGGCGAAGAACTGATAAGGAGCATGAACCAGCTTCTTTGTAAAATATGGTCGGACGAAAGCATGCCCAACGATTGGAATTTAAGTGCGCTATGCCCAATCCATAAAAAAGGAGACCCCACAATCTGCGCCAACTACCGTGGGATTAGCCTCCTCAACATCGCATATAAGGTTCTATCGAGCGTATTGTGAGAAAGATTAAAGCCCACCGTCAACAAACTGATAGGACCTTATCAGTGTGGTTTTCGACATGGAAAATCGACAACCGACCAGATATTCACCATGCGCCAAATCTTGGAAAAGACCCGTGAAAGAAGAATCGACACACCACCTCTTCGTCGATTTCAAAGCTGCTTTCGACAGCACGAAAGGAGCTGCCTTTATGCCGCGATGCCTAAATTTGGTATCCCCACAAAAGTAATACCGCTGTGTAAGCTGACGTTGAGGAACACGGAATGTTCCGTCAGAATCCGGAAGGACCTCTCCGAGCCGTTCGGCACCAAACGAGGTTTCAGACAAGATGATTCCCTATCGTGCGATTTCTTCAACCTGCTTCTGGAGAAAATAGTTCGATCTGCAGAACTAAATAGAGAAGGTACCATCTTCTATAAGAGTGTACAGCTGCTGGCGTATGCCGATGATATTGATATCATCGGCCTCAACACCCCCGCCGTTAGTTCTGCTTTCTCCAGACTGGACAAGGAAGCGAAACAAATGGGTCTGGCAGTGAACGAGGGCAAGACGAAATATCTCCTGTCATCAAACAAACAGTCGTCGCACTCGCGACTTGGCACACACGTCACTGTTGACAGTCATAACTTTGAAGTCGTAGATAATTTCGTCTAACTTGGAACCAGCGTAAACACCACCAACAATGTCAGCCTAGAAATCCAACGCAAGATAACTCTTGCCAACAGGTACTACTTCGGACTGAGTAGGCAATTGAGAAGCAAAGTCCTCTCTCGACAAACAAAAACCAAACTCTATAAGTCACTAATAATTCCCGTCCTGCTATGTAGTGCAGAGGCTTGGACGATGTCAACAACTGATGAGTCGACGTTGCGAGATAGAACGATGAGCTGTACGAGATATACGACGACATTGACATAGTTCAGCGAATTAAAAGACAGCGTCTACGCTGGCTAGGTCATGTTGTCCGAATGGACGAAAACACTCCAGCTCTGAAAGTATTTGACGCAGTACCCGCCGGGGAAGCAGAGGAAGAGGAAGACCTCCACTCCGTTGGAGGGACCTGGTGGAGAAGGACCTGGCTACGCTTGGAATATCCAATTGGCGCCACGTAGCGAAAAGAAGAAACGACTGGCACGCTGTTGTTAACTTGGCTATAATCGCGTAAACGGTGTCTACGCCAATTAAGAAGAAGAAAAGTTACCAAATATTGCTATTACATTGCTCTTCTAGCTCTTAAATGCAGTTCTTGGTTTCGGATACTATCCAATTTCGTGGAAAACTTACCAAGATCATCATGATAGATAAACCTGGGAAAGCTTTATCACAGCTGACTTCCTACATACCAATAAGTCTCTTAACCTTTATTTCTAAAATATTTGAGAAAGTGTTACTATCAAAGATGTCTCTTTTCCTCCACGAAAATGATATAATACCAATTCGGTTTTCGTGCTAAACATGGCTCTGTAGAGCCAGTAAATAGAATTACCAACGAAATCAGGAAAGAATTCGAGCACAGAGAGTACTGTTCAGGTATTTTTCTGGATGTAGCCTTTTATGGAAAATCAAAAGTGTTTTACCTAACGAATTGCATAAAACTTTGGAGTCATATTTAAAAAACAGGAAATTTACAGTCAAAATAGCAGACTTCATATCAGAAGAACGAGTAATAAGGGCTGGTGTACCTTAGGGTATCGTGCTAAGCCCAACTCTGTACATAATACATACAGCAGACATTCCAACAGCTATTAACGTACTTACATCCACTTTCGCGCATGACACAGCTTTAGTAAGCCGTAACAAATGCCTCATCAGAGGAATAGCAAATAGCAAAAATGCAAGCATGTTACATTCTCGCTAAGACCAGAAAGGTGTTCGACAGTTAAAATAAACAATTTTCTAGTACCCCAAGTTACTTATGTAACTTATCTTAGGATTCACTTGTATCGAAGGAATAGATGGCGAATACATACTTATAGCGAGTAAAATAACTTACATGAAGTTAAGAGCAGAAAATTTAAATTGGCTTTTAAACAAAAATTCTAAACTTAGCCTAAACAGCAAAGCAATCACACGCTTAGAACAATCACGGGTTCACTATGGTACATGCGTAAAGAAAACATTCAAAAAGATCTTGATATTCTTATGGTAAAGAAGGAGATAGAGGACAGCAGAATGAGATACATATATTCCTAACCTTCGCTTTGGTAAATTCCTGCAATCGTATACGTTATAAACAAAGTCATCTACCAGCTTTCTAGAGAGTTACGTTCTACCAAAAGAGCTCAACCATATTCTTGAGCTTCTTTAGTTATACTCTCGCAACAATGTTGCTAAGGAGAGTATTATAGTTTTGTTCACATAACGGTTGTTTGTAAGTCCTAAAACTAAAAGAGTCAGATATAGGGTTATATATACCAAAGTGATCAGGGTGACGAGTAGAGTCGAAATCCGGATGTCTGTCTGTCCGTCCGTCTGTCCGTCCGTCCGTGCAAGCTGTAACTTGAGTAAAAATTGAGATATCATGATGAAACTTGGTACACGTATTCCTTGGTTCCATAAGAAGGTTAAGTTCGAAGATGAGCAAAATCGGCCTACTGCCACGCCCACAAAATGGCGGAAACCGAAAACCTATAAAGTGTCATAACTAAGCCATAAATAAAGATAATAAAGTGAAATTTGGCACAAGGGATCGCATTAGGGAGGGGCATATTTGGACGCAATTTTTTTGGAAAAGTGGGCGTGGTCCCGCCCCCTACTAAATTTTTTGTACATATCTCGGAAACTACTATAGCTATGTCAACCAAACTCTACAGAGTCGTTTTCTTCAGGCATTTCCATATACAGTTCAAAAATGGAAGAAATCGGATAATAACCACGCCCACCTCCCATACAAAGGTTATGTTGAAAATCACTAAAAGTGCGTTAACCGACTAACAAAAAACGTCAGAAACACTAAATTTTACGGAAGAAATTGCAGAAGGAAGCTGCACCCAGGCTTTTTTAAAAATTAAAAATGGGCGTGGCCTCGCCCACTTATGGACCAAAAACCATATCTCAGGAACTACTCAACCGATTTCAATGAAATTCGGTATATAATATTTTCTTAACACCCTAATGACATGTACGAAATATGGGTGAAATAGGTTCACAACCACGCCTTCTTCCAATATAACGCTATTTTGAATTCCATCTGATGCCTTTTCTTTATAATACGAGTATATACATTAGGAACCAATGATGATAGCGGAATAAAACTTTACAAAAATACGGTATTTGAAAAATATGTAAATGACGTATAATGAAATGCCGATTATCATTTTATCATGCGAGAGTATAAAATGTTCGGTGACACCCGAACTTAGCCCTTCCTTACTTGTTTTAAATAGATTTAAGATTTGAATACTTATCGTTAGGCTTTTCCAAGCAGATCAAATAAATAAAAAAATATTGAAAAACAAAAAAACAAGTAAGGAAGGGCTAAGTTCGGGTGTCACCGAACATTTTATACTCTCGCATGATAAAGTGATAATCGAGATTTCATTATACGTCATTTACATATTTTTCAAATACCGTATTTGTGTAAAGTTTTATTCCTCTATCATCATTGGTTCCTAATGTACAGAGAAGGCATCAGATGGAATTCAAAATAGCTTTATATTGGAAGAAGGCGTGGTTGGGAACCGATTTCACCCATATTTTGTACATGTCATCAAGGTGTTAAGAAAATATTATATACCGAATTTCATTGAAATCGGTTGAGTAGTTCCTGAGATATGGTTTTTGGTCCATAAGTGGGCGAGGCCACTCCCATTTTCAATTTTTAAAAAACGCCTGGGTGCAGCTTCCTTCTGCAATTTCTTCCGTAAAATTTAGTGTTTCTGACATTTTTTGTTAGTCCGTTAACGCACTTTTAGTGATTTTCAACATAACCTTTGTATGGGAGGTGGGCGTGGTTATTATCCGATTTCTTCCATTTTTGAACTGTATATGGAAATGCCTGAAGAAAACGACTCTGTAGAGTTTTGTTGACATAGCTATAGTAGTTTCCGACATACGTACAAAAAACTTAGTAGGGGTCGGGGCCACGCCCATTTTTCCAAAAAAATTACGTCTAGATATGCCCCTCCCTAATGCGATCCTTTGTGCCAAATTTTACTTTAATATCTTTATTTATGGCTTAGTTATGACACTTTATAGGTTTTCGGTTTCCGCCATTTTGTGGGCGTGGCAGTGGGCCGATTTTGCCCATCTTCGAACTTAACCTTCTTATGGAGCCAGAAATACGTGTACCAAGTTTCATCAAGATATCTCAATTTTTACTCAAGTTACAGCTTGCACGGACGGACGGAAGGACGGACGGACAGACGGACGGACAGACAGACATCCGGATTTCAACTCTACTCGTCACCCTGATCACTTTGGTATATATAACCCCATATCTGACTCTTTTAGTTTTAGGACTTACAAACAACCGTTATGTGAACAAAACTATAATACTCTCCTTAGCAACTTTGTTGCGAGAGTATAAAAATTGTTAAATGTGCATCCTGATAAGTATTTTCTGAAGGAGGATGAGAAAAACACCTTTCGCATCATGCATGCGTCAGAATAAAGGTATGTGCCACTTTCTACCTCTCCTCTCTAAGAAAGCATCGCCCAGGGACCGCTTTCGCATTTCTTCGCTGTGGCGTTCCATTTTCCTCGGCTTATACCTTCACGTTCTTCCAGTTGTTTTGAAGAATGAGAAGAATTTGATCAAACTATGCAGCCTATTTCGCTCTGGGTGCCCGGTTAGCATATGTGTAGTATAAGAAACAACTCGCCATGTCTCCTAACCATTTACCGTGAAGAATAAAGGGATGTTAAACTTATTCCAGTGTGAGAGCGCCTCAAAATTAGCGTTTTTTATAACATTTTTCATTATGGCCGATTGAACAAAATTACAATTTTTGGGCATTTATCAACCCAATACCCAACATTTAGTACGAATAAAAATTACTAAATAGTGGTTATTTATTATATGGAGAAACTATTTACATCTTTTTAAAGAATATTGTAACAACTGACTTTTGTCCTTTCAATACCCAATAATAGGATTTAAGATTGTTAGCTCTCAATCATTAAATGTTTTTAATCATTTTCCATTGAAAATAAAACTATGATGCTTCAAATTACAAAACGTTTCATCAAATACCTTTAAATTTCACAAATTTATATAATTTTAATTGTTTTACATTTTTTATAAGTGGTCTTGAACTGTGTACTCACTTGCTTTGGTAGCCTCTTCCAGACGTCCAATGATTCCGACACCTTTGACTTCCGTTTAGTAACCACCAGTGGTGGGTGGTTTGTAAGCCACTTGTGCACGTATGTATGTATTTAGGAACTGATCAGCAGATACTTTTGAACGTATATATAGATTTAGGAAATTATCAGCACGCACTTTGAACGTATGTATATGAAACTGAGAATTTAGCAGCAACCACTTTGAACGTATGTATATGAAACTGAGAATTTAACAGCAACCACTTTGAATGTATGTACATATATGAAACTGAGAACACCTTATGCGGAAATTTATCAGAAATATTGGAAAACACTTTTATGCGGTTTAATTTGATGAATATTGGAGAACACCTTTATGCACTTATGCGTGGAAATCTGAAGACACTTTTATGCGCTTTAGTTGAAATATTGGAAAACACTTTTATGCACTTGTGCGTGGAAATCTGAAGACACTTTTATGCGCTTTTAGTTGAAATATCGGAAAACACTTTTATGCAGTTTTATTTTAAAAAAGCTCACTTGTATAAAAAAGGTAGCTGTCGTCACTCGCTTCACACTTGTAGACCGCCGGAAAAAACGTCTTGTCGCCACGAACGGGAATCGCAAAAAAGGGGCCGTTGCTCGTTACTGCTGATCTTTTTAAAGGCGGCTGAGTGGCGAGTACGCTGCATAACGGGATAGCGGTGTGGTGTTGCCATTTTCTTTGTCTTCATATGTGATGTATTCGTGTGTGGTCTTCATGTGTGGATCGTGTTGATGACTTGAGTTATCGTCCAGGGACGTGTGTTGAAGGGGGGGTGGCGCTAATGCTGCAATGTTGTAGCCGATGAGAGCGCCGACACAGGGGACATCTATTGCGCGGAGGCTCCGCGGCTGGTGTTGAGGGGGGTGGTAGCGGTTGCGTACCACTACGAGGAGCGGTTGCAGGAGGCCTTGCCGCTGGGCTTCGTGGCGCTGAAGCTGCCCCAGGGCGTGGCGCAGTAACGGTGGACCTCACTGTTGGCGTTGGCACGCTGGGCATATCCCCATCCATATTGATCTGTATAAAGAAGTTATAATAATTACAAATGTGCTGCACGCAATTTATATGGCGATTGTGCCACGGTGTGTGGCAAGAATGGGTCGTCATGTAGATCGACCATTGCGGTTAGATTCATTAGTAGTTTCGATTAGGGTTTATCTGCGGGTTCATCTATTAATTATTTGATTTTGATTTTGTTTGCGGGATTATCGATTAACGATTTGATTTTAATTTTGTTTGCGGGATTATCGATTAACGATTTGATTTTAATTTTGTTTGCGGGATTATCGATTAACTATTTGATTTTTTAAATCTTGTTTGCGGGATTATCGACAGTTTTCTCATTATATGCGATTTCGTTACTATATGGCAGAAAACATAGTTTCACGAGCGGTCGTGTTAACATTCCGCTTTGAGTGCGGAGATCAACAACTCGCACATGACCGTCAGAACCGTAGTGTAGGTTCTCTATGCGTCCAAGCCGCCATTGTGTAGGGGGCAGACACTCATCATGGATGATGACACAATCTCCAAGCTTTGGTGCCTTTTCTGGACTCTTCCACCTATACCTTTTATGAAGGTCCTTTATATATTCTTCCTTCCATCGGCGGCTGAAATCATGATGGAGGATTTTTATTCTCTCCCATTGATTTAATAAGGATAGCGACCCCACGCCTGGCTCAGGTGTGGCCAGAATGGGTGCTCCTTTGAGAAAATGCCCTGGTGTTAGGGCTGTGAAGTCAGAGGGATCTTGCGAGAGGGTTGTGAGTGGCCGTGAATTGAGAACGGCTTCAATTCTCACTAACAGTGTGGTGAACTGTTCATAATTAAATTTGTAGTTTCCAGCTACTTTTTTGAAGTGGGATTTAAAGCTCTTTACTGCTGATTCCCATAAACCACCCATGTGAGGAGCGCTTGGGGGGATAAATTGCCAGTTAATACCTTGGGGAGCATACCTTTGTACAATCTCTGGTGAGACTTGTTTGATAAAATCCACAAACTCCTTTTCAGTGGCTCTTTGGGCTCCAATGAAGGTCTTACCATTATCGCTCATCAGTTTTGATGGGAAGCCGCGTCGTCCGACGAAGCGCGCGAATGCCGCGAGAAAAGCCTCCTTTGTCAGATTCGTACACAGCTCTAGGTGCACTGCTTTTGTCGTAAAACACACAAAGACAGCCACATAACCTTTCATTAAGGTGGGGGACCTTAGCATGGACGCCTTTATCTGAAAAGGCCCAGCAAAGTCGACACCTGTAACTGTGAAAGGCAGAGCGAAGTTGCAGCGTTCCGGTGGAAGTGCTGCCATAATCTGTGTTCGCAACTTCTGCTTGTGCATAGTGCAGATCTTGCACATGAAAATGCATTTCTTTATTTGGGGCTTCAGACGGGGAATATAGAACTCTTGACGGACTATATGCTGCATTAGGCGATGTTCAGCGTGAAGCATGAGTAAGTGGATATAGTTGAGGAGTAATGTGGCAAGTTGGGATTTCTCTGCTATAATTAGAGGGTGGCGTTCGTTATACGTCAGGCTTGAGTTAGCAAGCCTACCATTGGCACGAAGCAGACCTTTCGTGTCCAAGAATGGGTTAAGAACCAAGATTGAACTCCTTTTATCAATGGGTTTTGATTCTCTTAGTAATGAGATATCGCGGCTGAAGTAGCGCATTTGAGTGGATGCGATTAGAGCGACCTTTGCCTTTTGGAGTTCTAGGTGCGTTAACGTATCGCATTGGTTAGCTTCCGGGTGAATTCCCTTAATTTTATTTTTGAGTCGCTCTACGAATTTTAGCATGTAGGCGATAACTCGAAGGGCACGAGGGAACGATGAAAATCGCTCCAGGATGTCATTATCATCCAATGTTGCGTGAAAGCAGTCGATTTTTCGACTTTCTGGGGCAATTATATTGCGCATGGGCGATTTTGGCCAAGAATCGGGAGATTCTGTTAACCATCGGGGGCCATTCCACCAGAGAGAGGTGGAGGCAAGGTGCAGTGGCTTACACCCTCTTGTACCTAAGTCGGCAGGATTGTCAGCACTGGCTACGTGACGCCAAGTGGCTGACTCCACTAGGTCAAGTATTTGTGACGTACGATTAGAAATGTACGTTTTCCATGCGTGTGGTGGTTTTTCCAACCAGGCTAGAACGATTTCAGAATCGGACCAGAGATGCAATCGGTATTTTTTCATGTTTAAGTGGGTCTGCACCATGGAAACCAATTTTGCGAGTAGCAGGGCGCCACAAAGCTCAAGTCGAGGTAGACTTAGCGTTTTTAGAGGAGCCACCTTAGCTTTAGCTACTAGTAAGTGGCTTGTGGTCGCGTCATCGCTTTGAGTGCGTACATATAAAGTGGCACAGTATGCCTTCTCAGAGGCGTCACAGAAGCCGTGTAATTCGACTTTGTGTTCGGGGGAATAGTTTACCCAGCGTGGGATTTGTATCTGTGAGATATCGTTTAGATTGCTCGCGAACTGTGACCACTTTTCTAAACGAAGTGGTTTTACTTGTTCGTCCCAATCGGTCCCATCTAGCCATAATTCTTGTATCAGGATTTTAGCTTGTATCATAATTGGTGAAAGCCATCCTGCGGGGTCGAAAAGTTTTGCCACCGAGGATAAAATCTGTCTTTTTGTGATGGCTGATAATGCGGATATGGACTCTGTCGTGTATGAAAACTGGTCCGATATCGCATTCCATTGGATGCCCAAAGTTTTTGTTGTACTTTCCTTTTCGAAAATAAGGAAATTAGTGTCCAACAAATTTTCTTTAGGTGTGTCCTTTAAAATATTAGGATGGTTCGCCGTTATCTTTTTCAACGGAAACCCTGCTGTATTGAGCGCTTGTGTCACTTGTGTTAGTGACTCGTATGCCTGTGAAAGATTATGGCTTCCTGACAGAATGTCGTCTACATACGTTTGCGTTTTTAACACCTGGGTTGCCAGAGGAAATTCTGACTTGGTGTTCTCTGCCAATTCGTGCAGTGTTCGAATGGCTAAGTATGGAGCACAGTTCACGCCAAAGGTAACTGTTTTTAACTTAAAGTCGCGGAGTGGACTAGTGGGTGATTTTCTGAAAATAATTCGTTGAAAATCTTGATCGTCTTTATGTACGACTATTTGTCTATACATTTTCTCGACGTCCCCGTTGAATACGTATTTGAAGATACGCCAATTTAAGATAAGCAGCATTAGGTCTGGCTGAAGCGTGGGTCCCGTAAATAAAATGTCATTTAGGGAATTTCCCGAACTAGTGGATTTTGACGCATTGAAGACAACTCCGGTTGTCACCTTTGTGGTTTTTTTGTCTGGCTTTATTACTGCATGATGCGGCAGGTAAAATGAATAGTATTTACCTTTTATGATTTTTTCGCCAGGTCTGACTTCCTCCATGTGGTCTAAATGGAGGTATTCTTCTACGACTCTATCATATTCTGGTTTCAGTTCGCCTTTTTTAAGTAGGTTTTTTTCCATACTTAAAAATTGTTGGATAGCAGAGGTGCGGGAATGACCTAAGGCGAGTGTGCGTGGAAATTCTGGCTTTAGTGGTAGTCGTACGACGTACCGGCCATCAATTGATCGAGTAGTTGTGGTTTTGTAAAAATTCTCACAATACCGATCTTCAGGGGTTGTGATTGATACGGGGGGGAGTTCTTCTAACTCCCAAATTTTTCTCAATTGTGAATTGAGGTACTCATTTGAGACTTCCTCAACTTGAGTTGTCAATGTTGTGACTGGTTCCGCAACTAGTCCACTTAGGACCCATCCGAAAATGGTATTTTGCGCCAGAAGTGTTCTGGTAATTTTCTCAATACCTTCGAGAATAATTTGTGGTATGAGATCGCTGCCTAATAGGAGATCTATTTGAGCGGGAGTGTTGCAGTTGGGGTCTGCTAACTTAAGGTGTGAAACCTTTTGCCAATGCTTGCTATTTATATGATAGCTTGGTAGCATGTTTGTTAATTGCGGTAAGACAATAGCTTCTGCTTGTATGCGCTTATCCGCTTTGGGGAAAAGAGGGTAATGGGGCAGATTTTATTTGAGTTTTGAACAACTCTTCCGCCCATTCCCGTGATTTCAAAGTTGGCCAGTTTTGTTGGTAACTGTAGCCTATTTTGTGCCCTAGACGCAATAAATGATCGTTGTGATCCTTGGTCTATTAAGGCCCTGAGTTTAAACAGCTCTCCTCGGTGTTCGATGAAGACGACTGCTGTAGGTAGTAGTACTCTACTGTTGTTTTCGCTATGTAGCGTTTGGGTTTTTAACGCCTTTGAGCAGCATGGTGCTTCTTGGCTGTTTTCTGAATTTGTTGTTGCAACTAAACCTGTTGCCCTTTTTATGTTTTGCGCTGTTTGGGGGTGAGCTGGAAAAATTGGTAATGTGTAACATCGAATGATGTCGTTTATGGCAATAAACGCAATTAAATTTGCTTTCACAATCTTTAAGCATGTGTGCATGTGATAAGCAGTTTGTGCAAAGTCTTTTTGACTTTACGAAATTGTTTCGGTCAACTATGTTTAATTTCTTAAATTTCTCGCAAGATTTCAATTTATGTCCCCCTGTGCACAGATCGCATGACGTTTGTTTGTATTGTTCAGATGTGAACGTTTGATTTTTGAAGAAACTTCTATTTGAAATGTTGTTGCTACTGGCTTGGGATCTTTGGAAGCTTCTATTAAGGTCATGGGAAATACCTTTTGGTTTAATTATCTTTATATCAATTCTTTCTGCGATTTCATACTGGGTAGTTAGGAAATCTTGCATTTTCTGCCACGTGGGGCATTTTTTCCTTGATGAGAGAGATTGTTCCCATAGCAATAACGATTTTTCTGATAATGCGGTGGTGCATATGTTTACCAGAATTGGGTCCCAATTGTCTGTGGGAACGTTTTGTGTGGCTAAAACCGATAAACAGTTGGAAACAGTGGATTGAAGTTTCATATATTCTTCACTTGTTTCCTTTTGAATTTTGGGCAAGTTCATCAATATCGTTATTTGCTTATCTACCAGTATTCGTTCGTTTTCGTACCTTGATCTCAAAGCTTCCCAAGCCATATGGAAATTGTCGTCATTTAATGCGAACTGTTTTACGATGACGCCTGCCTGACCTTTTGTTTTGTATCTGAGGTGATACAACTTTTGAGCATTTGATAATTTCGGATGGTTTATGTAAACAGCTGTGAACATGTCCCGGAAGGACGGCCATTGTTCATAACCACCATGGAAAATTTCAGTGTCACAAGCGGGCACCTTGAGGTGGATACCCGAACTTGCCTCTTGATTTTGAATTTGTGGCAGCTCTACTCTCGGAGGTGGAGTAGGTGCAACTGCTTTAATTAATTTTAGCTGATCTGCGATCATAATTTTTGTGTCTTCATACTGGTCTAAGCAGTTTTCGAATTTGGCGTAAGCAGAAGATTTAAAGTTTTCTGGTAGATCTGAATCGTCAGTATCTACAATTGCGTCATATGCAGCCTGGAGACGTGTCCAAAAGTTTTCAATTGTTTGGCTTTTTATTTCTAGCGCAGATTCATAATTCTCTTGAATCGGCGAAGAAGCAAATCGATTGCAATATTTTATTAGACAGTCACTCTCAGAAATGAATTTAGAGTATGATATGTCTTTCCCCCTTTTTTGTTTCGTAGCACCTTGCTTCGAGCGTGTAGCTTCTGCAGGTGTACATGGACTTTTTTCGTCAGAAATCATCTTTGGGACTTTTAGTAACTGACTTGGTTTAGAGTCTTTTGAGTCAGAGCTCATTTAAAAAAAAAAAAAAAAAAATGTGACGAATAGAAAACAGAAATTTTCAATAAAAACTTGATTGGTATTATTAAGTTGTAGATGCAATGTCTCGAAAAGAAGACTCTTTTGTAAGTAAGAGTTTCAAAGAAAGTCGATAAACAGATTGTTTTTTTTTTTTTTTTTATACTGAAATTATTGAATTTAATTTCAACACAGATTTCGTATATATCTATGTATGTTCAGACGAGAACTCTTTATGTAAATAAGAGTTTTGAATTAAATTAATAAACAAAAACGCTTTTAATCGCTGTATGCTTATGTATGCCGAAAACTCTTTTAAGTTAAATAAGAGTTGTTTTCCGTGTATTCAATTTAATTTCGCTTTTATTTTCCAAATTATTTTTCATTTACCGCAAAAAAAATTTTTTGTATATATGTCCTTAAGTCTTATAGGGTATACCTATAAGTGTTTTTTTTTTTTTTTTGTTTGTTTATAATGTGCTTAACGGATCTTTTATAAAAACCGCAAAAATGAATTTATTAAATATACATGCATATATACATATGTTCAAATAAGAAAAGAAACATTAAAAAGGAATCGATACGACTCACTTTATTTTCCTCCAGGGGTTTTTGGGGACAATGTTGGTAGTGGTAGTGCACGACTTTTGCTCCGGCTCTTCTTCCTGCTATGTGTTTGCTGTGGTCGTGCTGATGTGGTTGTTGTTATTATTTTTTTTTTGTTTAGTTCGCGCCCGCTCTTTTTAGTTACATATGTAAGTATTTTTTTTGTTTCGCGACCGCTATACATATATTAGTTAGCTTAGTAATTTATTTCGCGCCCGTTCTCTCTTTTATTATTTTATATTTGCATTATCTCTGTTTTGTTGAATTTCACCTTTTTTTTTTTTTTTTTTTTTTTTTTAACAATCCATAGTGCCTGTCACTATGGCTCGAAGGACCATATGTGTACTCACTTGCTTTGGTAGCCTCTTCCAGACGTCCAATGATTTCGACACCTTTGACTTCCGTTTAGTAACCACCAGTGGTGGGTGGTTTGTAAGCCACTTGTGCACGTATGTATGTATTTAGGAACTGATCAGCAGATACTTTTGAACGTATATATAGATTTAGGAAATTATCAGCACGCACTTTGAACGTATGTATATGAAACTGAGAATTTAGCAGCAACCACTTTGAACGTATGTATATGAAACTGAGAATTTAACAGCAACCACTTTGAATGTATGTATATGAAACTGAGAATTTAGCAGCAACCACTTTGAACGTATGTATATGAAACTGAGAATTTAACAGCAACCACTTTGAATGTATGTATATGAAACTGAGAACACCTTATGCGGTTTTATCAGAAATATTGGAAAACACTTTTATGCGGTTTAATTTGATGAATATTGGAGAACACCTTTATGCACTTATGCGTGGAAATCTGAAGACACTTTTATGCGCTTTAGTTGAAATATTGGAAAACACTTTTATGCACTTGTGCGTGGAAATCTGAAGACACTTTTATGCGCTTTTAGTTGAAATATCGGAAAACACTTTTATGCAGTTTTATTTTAAAAAAGCTCACTTGTATAAAAAAGGTAGCTGTCGTCACTCGCTTCACACTTGTAGACCGCCGGAAAAAACGTCTTGTCGCCACGAACGGGAATCGCAAAAAAGGGGCCGTTGCTCGTTACTGCTGATCTTTTTAAAGGCGGCTGAGTGGCGAGTACGCTGCATAACGGGATAGCGGTGTGGTGTTGCCATTTGCTTTGTCTTCATATGTGATGTATTCGTGTGTGGTCTTCATGTGTGGATCGTGTTGATGACTTGAGTTATCGTCCAGGGACGTGTGTTGAAGGGGGGGTGGCGCTAACTCATCTAGCCATGAACGATGCAACAAATCCCTCCGTTTACATATTTTTTTGGTAAGATTTCAATCCGGCCATCGCTCGTTTCCAATTGCTAAACGTCAAAACCTCCTGAACTCGATCAACTGTCAAAGTTTAGGTGGTTTTGACGTTTAGCAATTGTTCTCTCACTTCCAGTGAGAGAGGAGTTAAACATCTCTTTATCTCTGGTATCATTTTGTGGTGGTTCTTTAGCGTAAATTGACGTGCGTTTCCGCTTATTAGTGCGAAAGGTCGATGCTATCCTTAGAGCAGCTGTACGATAAACTTTAGTTAGGGCTTTACGTCGGTTATTTTTTTTTTCAATAAACCTGCCCTTAACTCTGCACCGTAGAGCAAGACATTCAGTGTAGTCGACATTAGAAGTTTCCTTTTATCCTGTGTCGGTCCTCCGATGTTGGTCATTAACACGATAAGCTTATATTAGACGCTTTTTTCCGCAGAAACCAGTAGGTAAGCCTGAAGTCTAGTCATGCGCCTAGGTGATTGACAACCTTTTGTGTTCTTACAGCCTTTGTTGTTGTTTTCATGTCTACTATAGTCTTTTTTCCTCGACTCTTATTTCATGTGTAGGAAATAAGGCAATACAAATTTTATCCTGCCGCTTTATTCTTTTACAACGACATTGCACCGTAGGTTCTACATGTTTCTGTTGATGACGTCCCGAAACTCTTTCTATTTCTCTTTTTGCTGGTTTACGAGCTTGAGTTCATTCTTCGCGGCATGAAAATTATCTTTTTTTGCGATACCTCTGCGTCTTAAGTCTAGAGACGTTCCATTTTCTATTACTAACGTTCGATTTGGTTTGTTTATATTGGTTTTGGAGATCTTTTTCGAAGATTATATACTTGTGGTCACTGTCGGTAAAGTCTTCCAGACATTCACAGTGTTTTACTAAACTTGTTATGTTCTCTCACGCTATTATAATATATGGTCCTCGCGACCCGGTCTTCTCACTGTCGTTTCTGCCCTAGTCTAGATTACTATAATGGCGAACCTGTGGCAACGTCAAGTATACGTTTACCTCTGAACTTAAAAACTCCTGGGATTATTACATTTGCAACAATATCTCGGGACGTGTCTTCTATCTTACATAATTTAACTTGGAAGTGATGTATATTGTTGCTGGGTGTTATTTTTATTATTACACTAGTTTACAGTACATTTGTTGCCGAAGAAATTTTAGCTGTTGTTGACTACATATAATATGCTATTTCCAAAAATATAATTTAAATATTTTTATCAGCTCTAGATTCAGAGTTTCAGCTATGTAGGTATTACACAGAAAAAAAACATGTATTTATTAAGAAAAATTTTATTAAGAAAAATAATTAATCATTAGGTTCTAAATTACTTTATTTTAAAGCTCTTCTCCGATGTGTAGACTTTGGAAAATGACGTATTAGAGACCAACAATAGGCAGACATCATATTTGTATCCCAGAAACCTTGATAGTGCTCTTCCATGACGCGTAAGTCTCGATGCATACGCTCTTCCTGCTCTTCGCTCATATCTCCTAAATTTTCCGGAATCCTCTCTAGGTGACTATGGAGGAAGTGGAGTTTTATACTCATATTGCATCCCATATTTTTTAATTTTAGCAGAAAGTCTTCTACAAGTTCAATATAATTTTCAAATTTTTTATTTCCGAGAAAATTCTGCATCGCAGATACGAATGCTGTCCAAGCCTTTAGTTCTGACTCAGTCATAGAATTTCTAAATTGAGTATCGTTCGTAAGTTGTCTAATTTGGGGGCCATCAAAAATTCCATAGTGAGCTGAGGAAATTTTTGGCAAATGTAAGAAAAGCAGTTTCCATCTTTATCTAGTGATTTTACAAACTGTTTCATGATGCCCAGTTTTATATGTAATGGTGGAAGGATAAGTTTGTTACGAGCTACTAATGAATTGTGGCGGTTAAATGAGCTTCTGCGCCCCCCTCTTAATATAAGATAGCTACACCCCACACATACACACCATATCTTCACCCCACACTACACACACCATACTCAACACATTGGCATCATGCGCATCATTTTCTTTTCATCCCACACTACATACCTCATTCGCAACACATCGGCATGATGCCCACCACATCATCATCTACACCACACTTTCACACCACACGAGGACACCAGCACACAATTAACAAAAGGGACTGGCGGACGGCGCCGAGGCTCTTTCGTTCTCTATCCGTGCGCATATACGCTACAATCGCGATCGCCGATCAATTTTCATCATTTTGTTTTTTCTCGATTCAACAAGGTGAGTGCCGGTTGTGTTGACAGTATTTTATATATGGTCCTTCGAGCCGTACCGGACGGCACTTGTGGTGACACAAATCAAAAAAAAAAAAAAAATAAAATAAAATAAATAAACTAATAATAATAAAAGTTAATCGCGGTGACGGGCCGGCGCGGTAATAACATCAAAAAAAAAAAAAAAACCAAAAGACCTTCTGCGAAAAGCTCTGGTCAAACAAAACGACAGTGGCTAAGTGAAAAAACAAATTTAAAGAACAAAGAAAACCAAAAAAAAAAAAACAGAAAAAATTGTGCAAGTTATAAGACAAAATAGTGGAAAGTAACTAAGTGGAAAAAAAAAAGGAAAAATGGAAAATTGTGAAAGCTGAAAAATTATGCAAGTTATAAGACAAAATAGTGGAAAGTAACTAAGTGGAAAAAAAAAGGAAAATTGGAAAATTGTGAAAGCTGAAAAATTATGCAAGTTACAAGACAAAATAGTGGAAAGTAACTAAGTGAAAAAAAAAAGGAAAATTGGAAAATTGTGAAAGCTGTAAGAAAAATCTTGACGAAAAATCAGGGTAAACCAAATCAGGTAAAAACAAAAGTTACCGGTACAAAAAAAAAATATATATATGTAATTGGAAAAAAAAGCCAAACTCGAGAGAAAGCGGTGGTTGCAAAGTGCAAAGTGTGAAAAACAAAAGAAAATTAACCAAAGTGTGAAAAAAGTGAACTAAAGTGCGGTGAAACAAAAAAAAAAAAAAAACAAAAGGAAAAAGTGAGGTGACACAATTGTGGTGAGCAGACGGAAAAAGGGGAGACAACGAATAAATTTCATATTGCTGTCAAAACGAAACCCAAAACGAGGCAAAAGAGGAAAAAAGAAACACAACAACTACGCCAGCACCAAAAGGACTGGGGAGAGGAACAACAGGCACAAGCACAGGCACAGGCACAGCCACACGCAAATTCAGGCACATTCCCTCACACAAATATTATCCCCAAAAGCCCCTGGTGGAAATCAAAGTGAGTGGTATTGTTTCCAATCAATATCTATACCTTTTTTACACATATATGTATGTATGTTTGGATATTAAAAAACAAAAAAAACGTTTTAAATTGCGGTTCTGACCACAATTCCGGTTTAAAAAAACAGAAAACCGTTACCAAACTGCTTTCGACATTCGGTTTATTTTCCGGTAACAACCGAAAAACCGCTAACAAAGCAGTTTGGTACTGTATATAGCGGATTATCGAT
>NW_026089623.1:2711459-2772936 GCF_024586455.1 Bactrocera neohumeralis
TGGAGTGTTTTCGTCCATCCGGACAACATGACCTAGCCAGCGTAGCCGCTGTCTTTTAATTCGCTGAACTATGTCGATGTCGTCGTATATCTCGTACAGCTCATCGTTCCCTCGAATGCGGTATTCGCCGTGGCTAACGCGCAAGGGACCATAAATCTTTCGCAGAACTTTTCTCTCGAAAACTCGCAACGTCGACTCATCCGTTGTTGACATCGTCCAAGACTCTGCACCATACAGCAGGACGGGAATTATGAGTGACTTATAGAGTTTGGTTTTTGTTTGTCGAGAGAGGACTTTGCTTCTCAATTGCCTACTCAGTCCGAAGTAGCACCTGTTGGCAAGAGAAAACCTGCGTTGGATTTCTAGGCTGACATTGTTGGTGGTGTTTACGCTGGTTCCAAGATAGACGAAATTATCTACGACTTCAAAGTTATGACTGTCAACAGTGACGTGAGTGCCAAGTCGCGAATGCGACGACTGTTTGTTTGATGACAGGAGATACTTCGTCTTGCCCTCGTTCACTACCAGACCCATTTTCTGTGCTTCCTTGTCCAGCCTGGAGAAAGCAGAACTAACGGCGCGGGTGTTGAGGCCGATGATATCAATATCATCGGCATACGCCAACAGCTGTACACTCTTATAGAAGATGGTACCTTCTCTATTTAGTTCTGCGGCTCGAACTATTTTCTCCAAAAGCAGGTTGAAAAAGTCGCACGATAGGGAATCGCCTTGTCTGAAACCTCGTTTGGTATCGAACGGCTCGGAGAGGTCCTTCCCGATCCTGACGGAGCTTTTGGTGTTACTCAACGTCAGTTTACACAGCCGTATTAGTTTTGCGGGGATACCAAATTCAGACATCGCGGCATAAAGGCAGCTCCTTTTCGTGCTGTCGAAAGCAGCTTTGAAATCGACGAAGAGGTGGTGTGTGTCGATTCTCTTTTCACGGGTCTTTTCCAAGATTTGGCGCATGGTGAATATCTGGTCGGTTGTTGATTTGCCAGGTCTGAAGCCACACTGATAAGGTCCAATCAGTTTGTTGACGGTGGGCTTTAATCTTTCACACAATACGCTCGATAGAACCTTATATGCGATGTTGAGGAGGCTAATCCCACGGTAGTTGGCGCAGATTGTGGGGTCTCCTTTTTTATGGATTGGGCATAGCACACTTAAATTCCAATCGTTGGGCATGCTTTCGTCCGACCATATTTTACAAAGAAGCTGATGCATGCACCTTATCAGTTCTTCGCCGCCGTGTTTGAATAGCTCGGCCGGCAATCCGTCGGCCCCTGCCGCTTTGTTGTTCTTCAGGCGGGCAATTGCTATTCGAACTTCTTCATGGTCGGGTAATGGAACGTCTGCTCCATCGTCATCGATTGGGGAATCGGGTTCTCCTTCTCCTGGTGTTGTGCGTTCACTGCCATTCAGCAGGCTGGAGAAGTGTTCCCTCCATAATTTAAGTATGCTCTGGGCATCAGTGACTAGATCACCTTTGGGGGTTCTACAGGAATACGCTCCGGTCTTGAAACCTTCCGTAAGCCGCCGCATTTTTTCGTAGAATTTTCGAGCATTACCCCTGTCGGCCAGCTTATCAAGCTCTTCGTACTCACGCATTTCAGCCTCTTTCTTCTTCTGTCTACAAATGCGTCTCGCTTCCCTCTTCAACTCTCGGTATCTATCCCATCCCGCACGTGTAGTGGTCGATCGTAACGTTGCGAGGTAGGCAGCCTGTTTTCTCTCCGCTGCGACACGGCACTCCTCGTCGTACCAGCTGTTCTTTTGCACTTTCCGAAAACCAATGGTTTCGGTTGCAGCTGTACGTAAGGAGTTTGAAATGCCGTCCCACAGTTCCCTTATACCGAGTTGTTGACGAGTGCTCTCAGAGAGCAGGAGTGCAAGCCGAGTAGAAAATCGTTCGGCTGTCTGTTGTGATTGCAGCTTCTCGACGTCGAACCTTCCTTGTGTTTGGTGGCGCGCGTTTTGCTGCACAGAGGCGGGTGCGAATCTTAGCTGCAACAAGATAGTGGTCCGAGTCGATGTTAGGACCTCGGAGCGCACGCACATCTAAAACACTGGAGACGTGTCTTCCGTCTATCACAACATGATCGATCTGGTTGGTAGTTTTCGATCCGGAGACAGCCAGGTAGCTTGATGAATCCTTCAAATTCAGCATCATTTTCTGATGAGCTTGGTCCTTCAATGTCTTGCTCTAATGGTTCAGATATATTTTTAGGCTCTGAAGAGTTAGGTGAACGCTGCACTGGACTTTGAACACAACTAGTACTTGGGTACTGCCATTTAGCTCGATTTTTAGTGTTTAAACCGTTTATGTTCACACTACAAAAATAACAGTCTACGAGATGATTTCGTGGTTCTCGCCAAATAGTCGGTGTTCCAAATTTAAAGGCACTTCTTTTACCACTTTTCCATAATCTTAAATATTCCACACAAGATTTACAAACACAATTGGGAGCCCAAGAATTCTTATTTTTATCCAAGAGCACCCCAAAATACTAAGAATAGGTATTTTTCACCAACCCTAATATAACTTTACTACAATTTTTAAACACATATTCTCCGCATTTGTAGCATAAATGATCTGGTTTATTTAAAAATTTAATTTCAGGTAATTTTTAAAGTGTCGTAAAAAAAGGCAATTAATATTTTTACTATCCATTTTTTATTAGTTATTTGTTTATTTATTATATATTTATTTATAAAAGTACAGAAAAGATTTAAAAACTAAAAAAAGTAAAACATTTTCAAAAATTATAAGCTGACGAAGTGGGGGGTCTCTAAAAATTTCCACGTGACCATACCCATGATTTCAACCCTCCTAGTTATCTGAAACCAAAAAAAAAAAGATTATTAATCTAGAATAATGTCGCAATAGCCGGAACCACGGAAAAGTGGGAAAAAAGTTTTTTCACAGAATGGCGACTGCCTGGAAAAAAGTCTTTTCGGATCACTTTATCTGAATATTTCGAATTTTTACAAAATAATATAAATAAAGATTTGGGGATGGGGCTAGTACCAAGACAAGCCTATAAAAAAGACTCTATAAAAATTTCAAGTAAATCGGTCCAGTAGAACCTGAGAAGTCGTGGGTATCGTTCCGAAAAAGTCAGTTTTGAGAAAAACGCGTTTAAAGTTTCACGTAAAGTCTTTTGTTCGATTAGTTCCGGCCGAACCAGTTTGGATGCCGGGTCAGAAAAATACCTTTATCTCCGAAAATAATTTGAATTTTGAAAACTCCTCTTTTACACATATTCTTGAATAGTTAAACTTTGAAAATATAAAAAAAAAATTGTTTTTTTAAATTTCTATACCAGAATGCCCCCTTAAACAGCGCACTAAGGGCTATTTGATGCAAAAAACCGGTCATAAGTGGTTTTACTAAACTTCGCCAAATGGTATTTACGCCGTATGTTTTACTATTTACAATAACCGCTCCAACCTGCGCACCCCTCCCCCGCCCGCTATTTACCTCGCTCTCGCCACGGATCCAGTCGGAACCCAAACATTGAGTGTAACGCGTGTCTCTGTTCTCGGCGTTCTCGATTATTTACATAATTTCTCTTGGTTGATACGGCTGCGTGTGGAGATTTACTTGGAAATTATTTATTGAATATGGAAGTAAAAAGTATGTACTTATGATTAAGACGTATAACAGTCAATTTATTCTTAAATTTAAGCATTTAAACTGATGTTGTTAGTTGCCTTTGCAAGAATGTAGTATTTTTACAAAAAAAAGTATAACATTATTGTTTTTGAATATTTGTCGGGATTTGTCGCGCCAGAATTTTGGTACGGAAATGTAATTTGGACCTTCTTCTATCCGAAACAGAAGTAAAATTGTCCCCCTACCCACCCCATTTTTATAGGTATTTTTTTTTAAATGCACGGTGTAATTCTATACAAAATAGGATGTTATAAGGTTTTGTTTTTTTTCACAGATTCTGTAGCAATGGTGAAAAATATCACCCGAATGGAATTATACGATATTATTAAGGAGTACAAAGGAAAAAAATGGACGAAAAAATCACCTTTCTGGAAGATAGAATTGATCAGTTGTCGTCATGCCCAACGGAGGATAGAAATATTTTGTCTCGTTCTTTGAGGCATTTCAAGACAGATTTTAAACAAAATGGTCAGCAGCTCGTAACAATGATGAGAGGTTCGTAAAAAATAACGTAGAATGGCTAAGAACATCATTAGAACTTCCTTCGTGGTCGCACAAGCCTGGTCGTCCAGCCAAAGAGTTTCGTGAATTAAGCGAAAGGAGTAAGCGGCACAGAACTGTAGATTTACGGGCTCACGTACCTGTCGAGGAGTTGACTTTCGCTGCATGTGTAAGTCAGGGCACTTCCGAAAACACACACACTTCAAAGATGATTAAGAAAATAACTTCAACACCTACGAGAGCCAAGAAGATCAGAAAGATAATTTCATCTAAAAACGACCACGTGGAAAAAAATATACTATAGAAGAAGCAGTACCTTATTTGTTGAAGGTAATTTCACAAGAAGTCAGTGGAATTTATTACAAGGCGGACGTAAAACTATCTATCCTTGCTACTCTTTGCAGCAAAAGGCAAAAAAAGTGCTTACCCGGAGGAAGATAAAATAACGGTTACAGAGACTAGCTTTAATGTAGAACTTCAAGCTTTGCTGGATTATACGGCTTTGGGCCTCATCACCATTTAAAAGAAGTCATAGATACATTAACTGACGTCGAGAAGTAGAGCCTTCTTTTGATATCAAAATGGGGGTGCGATGGATCACACCAAACTCCATTTAAGCAAAAAATTTGAAAATCTTTCTGGTGACGATTCAAGTATATTTGTGAGCTCGATTGTTCCAGTGAAGTTGGTTGTTACCTTCAATGGTGAAACAACAAAAACCATTTGGCAAAACCCTACGCCTTCTTCGGTGAGATTCTGCAGGCCTATTAGAGCTCAATTTACTCACAAAACAAAAGATGTAACAAAACAAGAAATAGAATACATCGAAAATCAATCCAGATATCTGGAAGATACAAGAGACAGTGAAACATCAGCGCACATCATTCATAAAATATTACTGACAATGGTAGACGGGAAAGTTTGTAACGCTGCAACGGATACAACCTCTACTATGCGATGTTATGTATGCGGTCAGACTTCAAAAGATTTTAATAAATTAAAAAGAGGTGTCATAAATCAAGAGGCTTTAAAGTTTGGCCTCTCAGTACTCCACGCCCGAATACGGTTTTTTGAGTTGTTGTTGCACTTAGCATATAAAGAACCCATAAAGAATTGGCAAGCCCGTACAGCAGAAGACAAAAAGATTATTAAGGAAACAAAAGAGAGAATACAAAAATGTTTTAACGATGAAATGGGTCTACTGGTTGATGTTCCTAAACCTGGTTTTGGAAACAGTAATGACGAGAATACATCTAGGAGACTTTTCGAAAATGCAGAATGCTCTTCTCGCATCACCGGCATCAACATCGAAGTAATCAAATGATTTAAAGTTATTCTTGAAATAATATCAACACGGAACGCAGGTGCTGCAAGAGGCAATTCTTCCAATTGGACACTTATCCGAGGAGGCTGCTGAGGCCCGAAATAAACGTATCAGAAAATATCGGGTAGATTTTGCCCGAAAGTTTTCGAGGATCGAGTGCAACAGAGATGTTTTGAACAGACTGCTTTTAACATCCGATCCACTTATCAGCTGCAATCGTCCAAAGAATAAGAAGAAACTCGTGCCATTTTCCGAGGAAGCAAAATCAATTTTAACTGCAGCAACACATAATCTCAATAGGTCAGACGAGAATACTGTCGAGGAAGAGGATTCTGATGTAATTAGCGAAGTAGATTATCCTGAAACCGATTAATTTTTTTTTAATTATATTGTTTTATTTTCAGCTATTTTTTTTTCTATTCTAATCATGTATTTTTATTAATAAATGCTATATATTGATTCAATATTGTTTTTCATTATATTTAAAGATAATATAGGTCCCTAAATAATTATGACCGTTTTTTTGCATCAAATACCTTAGTGCAGCGTCTGAACTACTCATGACGCAAAAACTTGAGAAACTAATCTTAACACAGTAAAATACGCCTGTTTTCGATTAATATATATGCTTAAATGATAAAAATCAAAAACAAAGTAACTCGAGCTGCTCAAAAATTTTTGAGGGTAGATTTGACAAAATCAAGTAATAAGTGAACAATATCAATCGCAGAATTCGCGGCAACAGACAAAAAGTTCAATACTGTAAACTAGTGTAATTATTATTTTATTGAAGAGGATAATACAATTACACCTTAACATTTTAAAAATTTGACAGCATTAGCGACTAAGGCCATCAGCTTCTTAATATTAAATATTGATAAACGAATATACAATGGTTTAGTTATTTAGGAGTATCAAACTTCAAAATAGATATCCAGTGTTCATATAAATTTAATAAACTCTTTTATGTTCTCTTTCAAGTTAGTCGCCTTGTCGTGGCGAAGGGGCTTAAGTAATCCCAAAGGAAACACACTCTAATCTTACGAACTAAGAGGGACACCTCATAATTCCCACAATAGTGATATGGATGAATAACCCTAGGTTTTACGCCTATCTCCCATTGTGGAAGTATGAGGATACCCGCACCAACACCACTCTAAGCCAAGGTGTCGAGGTACCCGTGGGCTGAATGGTCAGCGGGGGGTAATAAATAGCTGATCGCGAACGGTCCCCTCCGATACTCGGGCGAGGTCGGAGGTATAAAAGCGTACTCTCCGCATACCGGCTCTGCGGACGATTGACCAACTCTTTCCGGCTTACTCGTGGGGCCAAAAATGAACTTAAACAAAAACTCTTCAACAACAACAACAACCAAATTGACGACAACAGCGACGACTAAGGACATGGATTACAGGAATCCCATTACAGAATCCGAAGAAGACGAATTACTCGCCTCCAGCCAGGAGACGAGTAAGAGTACTACCGGAAATACCAACCAAAGTATACCGGTAGATACTGCAGTGAAAACAGCAAATTTTTGGGGAGGAAGCGTCCACCTCCAAAGCTGACATGAGCACCAACCAAAGTGCACTGGCGGCTAAAGGAGAAAATAAAAAGAAGCGCAAGAAATCTCAGAATCAGCTGAGGAAAAACCGGTACCAGAGGGCAGTCTTCATACTAGGAAAGATAGCCAAAGACCAGGCAGCTGGTATCCCAGTTGATGAAGCAGAAACAAAGCGCCTCAAATCAATAGTAGAGGAATATGAAAGCTACCTGAAAAGGAAGCCATCAGAACGTCTAGAAGAGAGCACACTGGAGAGCACTTCACAAAAAAGGAATCGCTCTATCACAGAAATACCAGAAATTCTGACCAAAAAACCTAGGCGGAGTGAAGGTGAACACAGCAGCACAACAACGGCAAGGCATTTCTGCGATGTAGCCAGGGATAACCTACAAGTGGCCATCGTAGATGGGAATTCCTCTTCTCCGAGCACTATACTGAAAAGATGAGTGGAGATCGACGTCGGATTGTCGAGTATGGTGCTAAGATTTGTACTCGACAATCCTGCGGGTCCTCACCTGGAGTTTGACTCCTCTGAGACTCTCAGGGGCTACAGGGTCATCAAGTGCGCGGACCAGGCCTCGCTAGATTTCCTGACGGGTAGTGTTGCTAAAATCAGCAACGCCTTTGTAGGCCTCTAATTGAGGCTTATACCCGCCAGGGACATTCCGAGAGACCTCGTGCTCGCATTTGGCTAGAGGAGCCAGGCGAAAAACTCCTGAGGCGCATCAAGCTGCAAAACTAATCTATACCTAGTATGGATAAGTGGCAGCTGATCAAGGAGGAAAAAGCAAATAAATCAAGTAGACCAATACTGGTGGCCATATGCGATGAGTCCATTGAGGCTCTCAAGAAGACTGACTACAAAATCAGCTTCGGAATTCGCAAGACCGGACTAAAAATCTTCCAAGACGATAAAGCGGCTGACGAAGACGACACGGAAGAGGTCGACGACGCCAGCCAGTTGCTGAGGAATGTGCGCATCGAAGAAACCCGATATGCCCAATAACTTAAGATGCTTGCAGATAAACCTGCAGCACTCAAAGAGTGCTACAGCGAATCTGACAACCCTCATGAACGAGCGGGGTATAGACATCAGCCTGACACAGGAGCCCTGGATCAATGAAGACACCATTAAAGGGCTAAACAGCAGCAACTATAACCTTTTTTACACACGGAACAAAGGTAAACCTATGGCACGCATTCTTATCAATAGAAGTATAAATGCATTTCTTTGTCCTAATTACAGCACAGCAGATATCACAGTGGTAAAGGTGGAACAGAAGGAAAAGCCCTTCTTCTTGGTCTCGGCCTATGACGAAGACATACCACCGGTCCCGCTCACCAGACTAGTAGAGGAGAACAGGAGGGAAGATGTCTTAATAGGGTGAGATGATAACGCAAGGCACACCGTATGAGGTAGCTCCAGTATAAACACCAGTGGTGAGTCACTTTTGCAGTATATTCTGAATAGTAATCTAAGTATATGCAACAAGGGCGGTAAGCCAACCTTTATTTTCCCAAGCTCTGATAGGTTTCCGGGGTGGAAGGAAGTGCTGGACCTTACGCTATCAACAGACACAGACAGTCTCGTTGTGGATAACTGGAGGGTATCCGATGAGCCTTTCATGTCGGATCACTCCTGGACACTCTTCAGCATCCGCGAGAAATACAGTGCTCTTCTCACATATCGGAACCCTAGAAGAATAGCGTGGGAAAAATTTACCAGTATAGCAACAAAATGCCTTGAAAAGGGAGGCAATAAGAGTATTAGAAATCCTCAGGAACTAGATTCAGAAGTAGAGAAGTTGGAAAAAATCTTAACAAAAACTTTCAATAAATCCACTCCGCTAACAGTTTTGAAAAAGAGAAAGTCTCTTCCTTGGTGCAACAGTGAACTCAAGAATTTGAGAACACAACTAAGGAAAGCTTTCAATGAGAGTTTTAGAACCAAAATCTGGCAGCCATATAAAGATATTATGAAAAGATACAAAAAAGCAGTCAAGAAAGCTAAAAACGACTCATGGAGATCTTTCTACACATCGATAGAAAGTTGCAGAGAAACCGCTATCCTGAGCAAAATGATATCCACAGATCATATCAATACTGCCTACATTAGGGCTGAGGAAAGTGATTGGACCTCCTCAACAAAAGAGTCTCTGGAGGTACTAATTACAACGCACTTCCCCGGGAGTCAGCAAACACCTTCAACGAGGGTTCAACCAGAACCACCGTTGAACGCAGCTGATTATCAAAGCCAAATAATAGACAAAAGCAAAATCAAGTATGCCATAAATAGTTTTGCACCATTTAAAGCGGCAGGTCCTGACGGAATTATGCCCATAATGTTGCAAAAACTGGTAGAACCAATGGTTCAAAGACTTGAAAATATATACAAAGCTAGCATTCTATTATACTATATCCCAAGAAGTTGGAAAAGTAGTAAAGTTGTGTTCCTTCCAAAACCTGGCAAAAGAACACACGAAAATGCCAAGGACTTTAGACCTTTATGCCTTACCTCCTTTATGCTGAAGGTACTGGAAAGGCTAATAGATCTACACGTAAGAACAATAATGGCGGAGAAGTTATCGAAGTCCCAACATGCGTACATAAAGGGCCGATCAACCGAAACTGCTCTTCACGAGGTGATAAGTGTAATTGAAAAATCACTACACCACAAACAATACATCATGGCTGCTTTTCTAGACATAGAGGGCGCCTTCAATAACATAGAAGTAAATGCGATAATTAACTCTCTGGCACATGGTGGCATAGATGACACTGTGTGCAGATGGATACTATCGATGCTTGAGAATAGGAAGATTATAGCTTCAAACGGCGCTGCAACACAAACAAGTTATTTGAGTAAAGGGACGCCTCAAGGAGGAGTCCTCTCTCCCCTTCTATGGGTTGTAGCGCTGAACGAAATACTACTCCAACTGAACGGTGGAGGAGTGGAAGCAGTGGCATATGCAGACGATATAGTGTTGTTGGTATCAGGCATGTTTCCTTCAACAGTCAACGAGATTATGGAAAGTGCACTTCGAAGGTTAAACCTATGGGCTAAAAACAATGGACTAGGAGTTAACCCGCACAAAACAGAACTGATGCTATTCACAAACAGAACCAAAATACCTCAGTTTCAACTTCCGGTATTAAACGGTACAACACTCACTCTATCCCTAACAGCTAAATACTTGGGGGTGGAGATTGACACCAAACTGTCATGGAAAATAAATATAGAAAAAAGAATAAACAAGTATAATAATGTGGATTAGGGCGGGTCGATTTAAAAATCGCCCATTGCTCTATGAAAATCATATTCTAGGGATCAAAATAAGAAACTTTGCCGAAGGAACCACACCTCTAAAACGAATTTTGATGTCCCCCAATTTGTGTAGGGGCAAATTTTGAAAAATCCCACTTTGACCTATTTAGAGTGCTCCAATCGAGTCCAAATGTATGACCGACCCCCACTAACTTTGGACGGCCGATCAACCCATGCCAGTAGCACACCCCCTGGAACTCTCCTGGGGGGTTCCCCATACAATCATTTGAAAAAATCACCATTTTTGGCCTTTACATGAAAAAATCAGCTAAATTGCTATGTTTTTTCTTTGTTTTTAATTGTTTATTTATAATAATATCTATTTTTTCTTTTAAGAAATTTATTTAGTCAGAACATATGTAATTGAAAAAAATTAATTTAAGTGAGTTATAGAAAATAAATAAAAAATAATTATTGTTTGAAGTCTTTTTTACTTTCAATGTCATCGCCATAATAGCCTCTACATTTTCCGGTATAACCCGTTTGGAAACGCTAGCTAGCAATTGAACAGGTCGTTCCGTTCCTTGTATGTGTGATGGAATTTTTGGATCATTAAACGGTAGATCATCTTGATTTAAATATTCTTTCAATGTATCGTACGGAATGCTTCGCGTGAATGGTGGTTCAAATACGAAATTTATATCATTCTAATTGACCATTTCCGTATAACTTGTACAATTAAAGTTTATACCTGGTTTTTTATAAACTCTAAGTTCCATTGGCTCGTCAACATCGGTTCGATAGCGTAGAATTTTCTTGATGGCACAGTCGCGCTTTTCTTTCCTATCATCAAACAACATTGATAAAAAGATATTTTCCGAATGCGCATAATATGAATTATCATTAATTACTTGATTGACAATTTTGCGTAAACGAGGTTCTAGAAATCGTGACCAACCAATAAACTTGAAAAATAATGCACTGCCGTACACGACAGAGCTGTAATACTTGATATTGAAGTACATTGGCACATAACATTTAATTATAAATTCAACCAGAATTCTTAAATTTGCATCTGGATTTTCCGTTGTCACATATAATCGCAATAATCTAGCGGCCTTGGTGAGCCACCGAGAATGTACAATTTTCCCTGGTTTGATGTTAGCCAGATCCACCGGAACCACGCCGCTAGAAATTGCATGGGCCATGTCGTATAAGTACTTCGAATCGGTGGAAAATTCTTTTTTTCTGGAGCAGGGGGCATATTTTGCAACTCAATTTTCTGGAAGCCGTCCACCACCTAAAAATATATAATAATAAAATAATTAAAAATGGTTGACAATTATAATAAATGAGTGATAGCAATAACTTACCGGAAGAGTTTCACAAGTTTCGATTTGACGGCTCAGTTTTCCGGTTGCCGATCTTGGTCCAGTGCTGGTTGATTTATCCAAAGCTTAAAACAAATGCCGAAACGGATGTTCGTTGAAGTGTAGAAGCAAACAAACCAATGCAATGGTCTTTTTAACAGCAATTCGAATCGTCGTATAATTCCACCGTGTGGGCCAGTGTTTGTTGGCTCACCGTCAGTGCATATTCCAATTAATGTATCCAGTGATATATTTTTATCGTTGAAAAAACGATTTAATTTGGTTGTTTTGTAATCAGCGGTTTCATGTTCCAGTCTTACGTAACCAATCAATTCAGAATTGGGTTCTCTCAAAATAACAAGATGAGGTTCTTTTACCATCCTAGTATGATACTTCTCATCAATTTTATCTATCGTTAAAGTATCATCTTTTCTGCCATCGAATGAAAACGCTAACAAATTGGTATCATCTAACCGTTTGCGAAGCACTTCTTGTCTGCATTTCTCTTTTTCTTTGCGAACTTTCGATTTATCCATGATGAGAGGTTTCCCATGCTTATCTTTAATTTTAAAATCTTGCAAAAGAGCGGTTCCCAATGCTGATGCTACTCTGTCAGGCACACCAAATCTGTCACTTGACCTGCTGCCTTCAAATCGCATTTACATGTTCCAATGTAAAAAATTGTTTCCAGAAATTTTACATACTCTGTAAATTGTTGGGTGTTGTTTCTTCTCTTGATTTGCTCTTGATATTTGTCAAGCAATTTATTACATACACTTTTTTTCAGCATTATTTCCATACCAAGTTTTTCTCAAATTCCAATCAACTTATCTTGTACTTGAATAGTGAATGATTTATGGGAAAACTGTTTTTGTTCTGTTTTAGCACGTTCGCTTAAGTAAAAATAATATCTCAAGATATCAGATAGGTTGGTAAATTAAGATCAGTCAAATCAGTAGACACACCAAAAACAGTAACATCATGTAAGTAACATCTTGCGGTGTAGAGGATGGTGGATTCATTGTAAACTTTTTGAGGTAATAAGAATGAAATGGTAATTGTAAAGTAAGACGCGTAGGGTTTCGGTTGTTAAATAGAACTCAGCTCTGGTTGCCCAGAGCTCCTTTATTTATAGTATTCCTTATTCTAATTTATGTATGCACCACATGCTGAGTGCATACACACATCTTAACACTAATCTACTGTACATACCGACAGTATGTACACATATCTTAAGCATAAGTGTTTTCAAGGGCAAACACAAGACCTTCAGGGCAAACATAATTGTCTATTGTTAGTTTAGGATCATTTGCGAACTCAAGGGCAAACACAATTGTCTATTGTTAGTTTAAGATCATCACTTCAATTAATTTTTTTCATTTACATATGTTCTGACCAAATAAATTTCTCAAGAGAAAAAATAGATATTATTATAAATAAATAAATAAAAATAAAGAAAAAACATAGCAATTTAGCTGATTTTTTCGTGTAAATCACCAAAAATGGTGATTTTATGAAATGATTGTATGGGGAACCCCCCACGGGAGTTCCAGGGGTTGTGCCACTGGCATGGGTGGATCGGCCCTCCAAAGTTAGTGGGGGTCGGTCATACATTTGGGCTCGATTGGAGCACTCTAAATGGGTCAAAGTGGGATTTTTCAAAATGTGCCCCTACCCAAAAGTTCGACCCAAATTGGGGGACATCAAAATTCGTTTCAGGGGTATGGTTCCTTCGGCAAAGCACTTACATATGGAGCTCAGGTAAGATGGCCAGATCTAAACAAACAATAAAACATTAAAAAATTAAATGGAATAAGTTAAGCCACAATAGTATAGCGGGCACCCTCGTAATCATTTCTGTTCTTCACTAACACCTAACAGCATCGCCAACACTTGCAAAGCAAGAGTAAGTTGATTGCTGGGAGAGCGATCTGTCTGTATGACAACGTAGAGCAGTGGTCGGCATGAGAGGATCTGTCACTGTGTTGGTGAGCACGAAAAAAAAGTAGTCCAGTGAGAAATTGGAATTAAAATTAAGCAAATTTTATAAATGTCTTTTAAATTTTATAAATGTCTTTTAAGGATATATTCCCTATTATCTTTAAAAGACGTGGAACATAAAAGGCACTGCATGGCACCAAAGGCATTTAGAATCATAAAATATTTCTCGCAGGGCATATTTGGGTTTGCGCTATAGTCTTGCGTGGTGTTAATTCGTTGCTGGCTCGACAACGACTGAACGATAGAGCGTAAGCGTACGTGTGAAGTTAGTTTGCAAAATTTTGCTATGAAATGCCGACCACTGACGTAGAGCCAACAAGTAACTTTATTCTTAAGCAGTGGTCGGCATTTCATAGCAAAATTTTGCAAACTAACTTCACACGTACGCTTACGCTCTATCGTTCAGTCGTTGTCGAGCCAGCAACGAATTAACATCACGCAAGACTATAGCGCAAACCCAAATATGCCCTGCGAGAAATATTTTATGATTCTAAATGCCTTTGGTGCCATGCAGTGCCTTTTATGTTCCACGTCTTTTAAAGATAATAGGAAATATATCCTTAAAAGACATTTATAAAATTTAAAAGACATTTATAAAATTTGCTTAATTTTAATTCCAATTTCTCACTGGACTACTTTTTTTTCGTGCTCACCAACACAGTGACAGATCCTCTCATGCCGACCACTGTTCTTAAGCTAATAATGAAGTTTAACATTTGCGGTTAACAAGTGAGAGAGTTCTTTGACTGGTATGTTGAGCAGAGTCGGATAAAGTAACTTGTGAGTTACCTGGAAGAGCAAGGAACGATCACCTGATTCTTATTGGAATTGAATAAGTAACTACAGTTGCGAATAACACAGGAGACTGAGTAAGCGGTATGACTATTCTTGTTGGAGGTTTTTCTAATTAGAATAGCGTTGCAATTGGATCACGAAGGTCGTACTACGATAAATAAATTAAATTTATATTAATAAAAAGTTTAAGACTTTTATTCACTGGCGCAACGTATTTGTATATACGCCAATTTAGTATGAGGAGCATTAAATCTGGCTGAAGCGTGGGTCCCGTAAATAAAATGTCATTTAGGGAATTCCCCGGACTTGATGATTTTGATGCATTAAAGACAACTCTTACCTTTGTAGTTTTTTTGTCTGGCTTTATTACTGCATGATGTGGCAGGTAAAAAGAATTGTATTTACTTTTTATAATTTTTTCGCCAGGGCTGACTTCCTCCATGTGGTTTAAATGGAGGTATTCTTCTAAACCCATATCGTATACTGGTTTTAGCTCGCCTTTTTTAAGTAGGTTTTTTTCCATACTTAAAAACTGTTGGATAGCAGAGGTACGAGAATGACCTAAGGCGAGTGTGTGGGGAAATTCTGGCTTTAGTGGTAGTCGTACGACGTACCGGCCATTATCTAATCGAGTAGTTGTGGATTTGTAAAAATCCTCACAATATCGATCTTCTGGGGTTGTGATTGATATGGGGGGAAGTTCTTCTAACTCCCAAAATTTCTTTAGTTGGGTATTGAGGTATTCGTTTGAGATCTCTTCAATTTGAGATGTCATTGTTGTGACTGGTTCCGCAACTAGTCCGCTTAGGACCCATCCGAAAATGGTATTTTGGGCCAGAATTGTTTTTGTAATTTTCTCAACACCTTCGAGAATAATTTGAGGTATGAGATCGCTGCCTAATAGAATATCTATTTGAGCGGGAGTGTTGCAGTTGGTGTCTGCTAACTTAAGGTGTGAAACCTGAAAGCCAATGCTTGCTATTTATATGATAGCTTGGAAGCATGTTTGTTAGTTGCGGTAAGACAATAGCTTCTGCTTGTATGCGCTTATCCGCTTGGACGGAAATAAGGGTAATGGGGCAGATTTTGTTTGAGTTTTGTACTACTCTTCCGCCCATTCCCGTAATTTCAAAATTAGCTAGTTTTGTTGGCAGTTGTAGCCTACTTTGTGCCCTTGACGCTATAAAAGATCGTTGAGATCCTTGGTCTATTAAGGCCCTAAGTCTAAACAGTTCTCCTCGGTGCTCGATGAAGACCATCTGTGGGTAATAATACACTGCTTTGGTTTTCGCTGTGTTTTTAAAGCCTTTGAGCAGCATGGTGTCTCTTGGCAATTTTCTTGAGTTTTTGTTTCGGGATTTGCTGTTGCAACTAATCCCGCAGCTCTTTTAACATTAGCGTTATTTTGAGCGAAGCTGGAAAAATTTGTAATGTGAAGCATTGAGTTATGTCGTTTATGGCAATAAACGCAATTAAATTTGCTTTCACAATCTTTGAGCGCATGCGCATGAGACAAACAATTGGTACAAAGTTTTTTTGTTCTTACGAAATTGTTTCTTTCGTTAATGTTTAGTTTTTTAAATTTCTCGCAAGATTTCAGCCTGTGCCCTCCTTTACACAGTTCGCATGACGCATGTTTATTTTGTTCGGATGTGAACGCTTGTGTTTTGAAAAAACTACGATTTAAGTTGTTGTTGTTACTCGCTTGGGGTCTACTGAAGCTTCGATTTAGGTCGTGTTGAACGTTTTTAGTTCTGACCACTTTTTTATCTACCCTTTCTGCAATTTCGTATTGGGTAGTTAAGAAATCGTTCATTTGTTGCCACATTGGGCACTTTCTTCGTGATGAGAGCGATTGCTCCCACAAAAGTAACGATTTTTCTGGTAATGCGGATGTGCATATATTTACCAGAATGGGGTCGCAATTGTCTGTGGGAATATTCTGTGTCGCTAGAACCGACAAGCAATTTGAAACAGTGGATTGAAGTTTTATAAATTCTTCACTTGTTTCTTTTTGAATTTTTGGTAAATTCATTAATATTGTGACTTGTTTCGTTTTCGTAACGAGCTTTTAGAGCTTCCCAAGCATAATTGAAATTTTCGTCATTAAGAGCGAACTGTTTGACTAATACCCCTGATTGACCTTTTGTTTTGTATCGGAGGTGATACAATTTTTGTGCATTAGATAATTTTGGATAGTTTATGTACACAGCCGTAAACATATCCCGGAAGGACGGCCATTGTTCATAACCTCCATGAAATATTTCTGTATCGCATGCTGGCACTTTAAGGTGAATGCCTGAACTCGCCTCTTGGCTTTGAAGCTCTACTCTCGGTTGTGGAGTAGGTGCAATTGCTTTAATTAATCTCAATTGGTCGGAGATCATAGCTCTCGTTTCCTCGTACTGGTCTAAGCAGTGTTCATATTTGGAGGCTGAAGATTTGAAGTTTTCAGGTAGATCTGATTCGTCAGATTCTACAATTGCGTCATACGCAGCTTGGAGACGTGTCCAGAAATTGCTTAGATTTTATTTTTTAATTTCTAATACCGATTCAGAATTGTCTTGAATCGGTGAAGAAGAAAACCGAGTGCAGTATCGAATTAGACTGTCACTCTCAGCAATAAATTTAGTATATGAAATATCTTTCAGCTTTTTTTGCTTTGTAGCACCTTGCTTTGAGCGTGTAGCATCAGCAGATGTACATGGGCTCTTTTCTTCTGAAATCATTTTTTACACTTTTAAATATTGTATTGATTTAGATTCCTTAGAATCTCCGTTCATTTAGATAATATGATAAAATTGAAAATATGAGAAAAAAAATTCTCTCAGTGCACTTCTGATAATAATAAGTACGCGTGAAATCTTTAAGATAAAAGTTTTTTTTTTGTTGTATACGCAATGTATCAAATAACGAACGCGTATTTCATTTTACTTATTCCCGGTGCTTATGTATTTAGCTACTAGTTTGTTCTTGTTTTTGTTTTTTATTTGATTTAATGTTTCGTACTCGTTAGCAAATACTTGCGTGTACGAGCGATAATGCAAAAAGGAGAAAAAGGTTGATGACCTTTGTATATAAGTTTGCACAATATGTGCGTGTTTATGTGCATACGTAAGATGCAAAAAAACTTTTTTTTTGTTTTGTTTGCAATCCTGCTTGCTTGTGCTTTAACAAAAACAAGGGGTATTGCTGGACAGGTGCCGATTTGGCCTTTGAATATAAGTATGTGTGTGTAAATACTAGAAAATGGCAATACTTATGTATTTGCTTTCTCTTTCTACCAACGCGTAAAATTTTTTGTGTTATTTTGAAAGTAAATTTTTTTTTTTTAATTAGTAAATTTTAAAATTTTTAATAAATAAAAATTTCGCATATATCGTTTTATTTTTTCCAAATTTTGTAAAATTTGTGAAATTTTAATTCAATTTTGTACCCTATGTACGTTGTATATACCGGAATAGGCAAATTGTATGCCGTATGTATGTATGTGCGTATATTATTTGCCGTACGGATAACGCGGGAATAGAAAATCGGTGAAGTGCAGGTATGCACTTTTGTTAATAAATATGTAAAATTTTTTGTTATGTTGTTTATACATACATGTGGGTGTATGTCGCATTAATTTTGTTTCTCCTCACTTTGTTTCGGTATGTAAGGTATGTACATATGAAAGTGGTGACTATTGACATATATGTATGTTTGGTTTTGTTATTTTTTTTTTCTCTTTTTGAATTTCGAATTGCCTTAGCTTATTTTTTGCGCAATCCTGCTGATACTGTTGAGTATAAGGGGTATTGCCGGAAAATGTTGTCAAGTGAATACTTGAAATTTTTTTTTTTTGATTTTTAATGTTGTGTGTTTAGATACACAAACGTAAGCATAGGCCTTTTATCAGATATGTACATGCCAGTATATATACAATTATATATATATATATATTAGGGTGATTCAAAAAAAAATTTTTTTTTTTTTCAAATTGGTACTCGCAAAAATAGGTTCCTAGACACCTCTAAGAAAGCCTCTCCAAATATGAGTTTTTAATTGTAACGGGAAGGTCCTCCGCCTAACGGTTTTCTATTTTTTCTTATTATCAGATAGAAAAATTTATATCTCGCTTCCAACTACTTGAAAAAATATTTTGTTAATTAGGTTTTGTAGGAAATTGAATGCTCTAAAATATGGTTTCTTTTGATTTTTTCGTAAACCCAACCGTTTAAAAGATATTAACGGTTGAAATTTGACTATTTTTGGAAAAATTCTTTTTTTCTTATTAATTTTATAACTCAATGAAAAAAAATTATTATGAATAGATTTTTGGAGAGGCTTTCTTAGAGGTGTCTAGGAACCCATTTTTCAGGGTACCAAACGAAAAAAAAAAATTTTTTTTTGAATCACCCTAATATGCATTGATGTTTGACGATGAATATCTCGTAAACGCTTAACTTAATCGAAATATCGTAGTAGACCATTTTTATAGAGCAGTAAATTTCCTACAAAACTATGTGTATCATCATTCATAATAATTTTTTTTCATTGAGTTATAAAATTAATAAGAAAAAAGAATTTTTCCAAAAATAGTCAAATTTCAACCGTTAATATCTTTTAAACGGTTGGGTTTACGAAAAAATCGTGGGAACCTTTTTCGTAGAGCATTCAATTTCCTATAAAATTTAGGAATCAAGATATTTTTTCCATTAGTGAGATATAGCGAGATATAAATTTTTCTATCTGATAATAAGAAAAAATAGAAAACCGTTAGGCGGAGGACCTTCCCGTTACAATTAAAAACTCATATTTGGAGAGGCTTTCTTAGAGGTGTCTAGGAACCTATTTTTGCGAGTACCAATTGAAAAAAAAAAAAAAAATTTTTTGAATCCCCTAATATATATATATATATATTATACCATATACTGTTCATACATATATTTGGATGTACATATGTAATGTACCAAACTGTTTTCGGTTTCCCGGAAACAACCGTAAGTTCGGACAGTTTGGTAGCAACCGTTCTATTAAAATTTACAGGATCGTATACAGTTTTTATAGAGATCAACTGTAACTTTCAACATACATATATGCAAATAAGTTCAAATAATTTAAAATAATAAATGGAGTTGACACACTCACTTTGTGTCGCTTCAAGGGACTTTGAGGGCTTTATATGCGGTTAAAAAGAGGGCGGGGGGGCTAGTATATGCCACTGCGTTCAATCTGCTTCCTGTCCGTTTCCTTTCCTTTTTGGTGCTTGTTTCGTGGTTGTGGATTTTCCTCTCGTTGCTTGGCTTTCCTCCGGTTGTTTTTATTTTTAATTAAATTCCTTTTTTTTAATTTTGGTTTTAAGTTTATTAATGTTTAATTTTCACAAAGATTTTGTTTTATTCATGTATTGAGCTTCGCGCCCGTGTGGATGTTTTTGTTTTGATAAATAATATTTCGCGCCCGATTTTCCGTATTTTTTGTTTTTTTTTGGGTTTTTGGTTTTAAACACTGTATTTTATGTACGTTGCTTTTTTTTTATATAACTGCACCCACGGAGTTACGTTTTTTATTATTATTGTATTTTCTTTTTTTTTCGATATTGTTACCACAACACGGAACCGCTTCGTGTCCGTTTTTCAAACTGCTTTTCATTTATTGTATACATATGTATATCGCAATTATTCTATTATATATACATATATATTTTTTGAAATTTTTGGTTTATATATACATATGTATGTGTATGTATATGTGCATGCACCACTTTTTCTTTTTATAAATTATTTTTTCCTTGAATTTTTTTTTTTGTTTATATGTATCTATATATAAATGTATCTGTTACCGCACCTTTTTTTTATATATTTTTTTTTCTTTTTAATAGAAAACAACTTTTTGTATATGTAAATTAATATGTATATTATTTTGCCGCTGCTTTTATTTTTATTTTTTCCAAATAGTGCCTTTCTTAGCGGCTCGAAGGACCAATGTTTGAAGCAGCAATGTCCAATTCACTTTATCTTGGTGACACTTACCACTTCCACTTATTTTTATAAAAACACGCGGTTAATGTTTAAATTCAATTTGGGATTACTGAGCCCTTTTAACGATTACAATTTCAGTAGAGTAATTACAATGTTTCGATTCGAGATTTTACTAAATAGCAGACGACGGCGGGAAAGCGAGAATTAGGCGGCGATGCGTATACTGCGTCTGTAGGTCAAAACGAGACTGATCTTAAACTTTTTAGATGACCCTTTTCACCACTGTGGTATGTGTTTGCGTGTGTGGATGTCCTCTCGCGTGTGGGTAGTGTTGATGTGTGGGTCCTGTGGTATGTAGGTTCTGGGTGTGTGGTGTATTGGTGGTGGTGGTGTATTCGTGTAGTGGCATTAGGGGAGGCGGCTTATCTCATTTAGCCACTCACTATATAACACCATTAACTTTTCCGCCAATTTTTCGATTGAGAAGGTAGTGCCGTATAGAGTTAATTAGTTTTGAACCGAGTTTCCAAGTGGGTAGTTGTGCTATGATAGTATGGAGACCAACACGGTAGAAGGCTTTTTCCATGTCAATCGAAATAATTGAAAAATGGTTTTTACTAGAGAGAGAGTTTGATATTTCCTCATCTAAGGAAAGAAGATGAAAGATGGAGTCATGTGTAGAAGTTCACGCAAGTGAGGAAAGTTCTCTGATCGCCATTCACTTGGGAGTGGCCAAAAACGATTCTTTTACACATGGTTCAAGCAGCTCACAACTTCCGGTCTTTGGCATGCACCTGGAATGTCCGGACCCTTAATTGGGAAGGTGCCGCTGCCCAGCTGGTTGATGTCCTCGTGAAAATAAAGGCTGACATCACCGCCGTCCAAGAAATGCGATGGACGGGACAAGGACAGAGACGAGTAGGTCCTTGTGACATTTACTACAGTGGCCATATAAAGGAGCGCAAGTTTGGTGTTGGATTTGTGGTGGGAGAGAGACTCCGTCGCCGAGTAATATCATATACTCCGAGGAATGAACGTCTAGCCACAATCCGCATCAAAACGATGTTCTTCAATATATCGGTGATTTGCGCCCACGCCCCGATGGAAGAGAAGGACGATGTGACCAAAGATGCCTTCTATGAGTGGTTGGAGCGCACTTATGAGGGGGCTGCCCCCGCCACGATGTCAAAATCGTGCTTGGCGACTTTAACGCCAGGGTGGGCAAAGAAGGTATCTTTGGCACTACGGTCGGTAAATTCAGCCTCCACGACGAAAATCCCCAAATAGGTTGAGGCTGATCCACTTCGCCTGGGCCCGAAATATGGTTATCTGTAGTATTAGATTCCAGCACAAGAAGATACATCAAGCTACCTGGCTGTCTCCGGATCAAAAAGCCAACAACCAGATCGATCAGGTTGTGATAGACGGAAGACACGTCTTCAGTGTTTTAGATGTGCGCACGCTCCGAGGTCCTAACATCGACTCGGACCACTATCTTCTTGCAGCAAAGATTCGCGCCCGCCTCTGTGCAGCAAAAAACGCACGCCAACAAACACAAGGAAGGTTCGACGTCGAGAAGCTGCAATCACAACAGACAGCCGAATGATTTTCTACTCGTCTTGCACTCCTGCTCTCTGAGAGCACTCGTCAACAACTCGGTATAAGGGAACTGTGGGACGGCATTTCAAACTCCTTACGTACAGCTGCAACCGAAACCATTAATTTTTGGAAAGTGCAAAAGAACAGCTGGTACGACAAGGAATGCCGTGTCGCAGCAGAGAAAAAACAAACTGCCTTCCTTGCAACGTTACGATCGACCACAACACGTCCGGGATGGGATAGATACCGAGAGTTGAAGAGGGAAGCGAGACGCTTTTGCAGACAGAAGAAGAAAGACCCCGAAATGCGTCAGTACGAAAAGCTTGATAAGCTGGCCGACAGGGGTAATGCTCGAAAATTCTACGAACAAATGCGGCAGCTAACACAAGGTTTCAAAACTAGAGCATGCTCTTGTAGAACCCGCAAAGGTGATCTAGTCACCGATGCCCAGAGCATCCGCGATGTCTGAATTTGGTATCCACGAAAAACTAATACGGCTGTGTTAACTGACGTTGAGCATCACGAAAAGCTCCGTGAGGATCGGGAAGGACCTCTCCGAGCCGTGCGATACCAAACGAGGTTTCACACAAGGCGGTTCCCTACCGTGCGACTTCTTCAACCTGCTTATGGAGAAAATAGTTCGAGCTGCAGAACTAAATAGAGAAGGTACCATCTTCTATAAGAGTGTACAGCTGCTGGCGTATTCCGATGATATTGATATCATCGGCCTCAACACCCGCACCGTTAGTTCTGCTTTCTCCAGGCTGGACCAGGAAGCACAGAAAATGGGTCTGGCAGTGAACGAGGGCAAGACGAAATATCTCCTGTCATCAAACAAACAGTCGTCGCACTCGCGACTTGGCTCTCACGTCACTGTTGACAGTCATAACTTTGAAGTTGTAGATAATTTCGTCTATCTTGGAACCAGTATTAACACCACCAACAGCAGCCTGGAAATCCAACGCATAATTTCTCTTGCCAACAGGTGCTACTTCGGACTGAGTAGGCAATTGAAAAGTAAAGTCCTCTCTCGACGAACAAAAGCCAAACTCTATAAGTCGCTCATCATTCCCGTCCTGCTATATGGTGCAGAGGCTTGGACGATGACAGCAACCGATGAGTCGACGTTACGAGTTTTCGAGAGAAAAGTTCTGCGAAAGATTTATGGTTCTTTGCGCGTTGGCCACGGCGAATATCGCATTCGATGGAACGATGAGCTGTACGAGATATACGACGACATTGACATAGTTCAGCGAATTAAAAGACAGCAGCTACGCTGGCTAGGTCATGTTGTCCAAATGGACGAAGACACTCCAGCTCTGAAATTATTCGACGCAGTACCCGCTGGGGGAAGCAGAGGAAGAGGAAGACCTCCACTCCGTTGAAAGGACCAAGTGGAGAAGGACCTGGCTTCGCATGGAATATCCAATTGGCGCCATATAGTGAAAAGAAGAAACGACTGGCGCGCTGTTGTTAACTCGGCTATAATCGCTTAAGCGGTGTCTACGCCAATTAAGAAGAAGAAGGTAAGAAGAGAGAAAGTAGATTATTATTTAGGAGGTACCACATTAATCTAATTTTTTCCATTCCTTTTGATAAACATGGAATAGGTGAGATTGGGCGATAACCTTTAGTGGTGTTTTTGGTTTATTGGGTTTTGTTATGGGGATAGTGAGACTTGTTTTCCAAAATTGAGGAACTACGCTATTTGTAAATATTATGTTGTATAGTTGGCATAGTTTAGTTTTACCAATGGGGGGAAAGGTTTTTAATAAGCGGCTGGATTTTGTCTAGGCCTGGAGTTTTACCTTTCAGTGTAGAGAGGCAAGAATTAAGTTCAAATGTAGAGAAAGAAAGATCTATTTGCTTTGCTTTTTGACTTAAGCGGTCATTAATATGGACAGAATTAATATATTGACTTTTGCTAATTACGTATTTATCGCTAAAATTGCTATTTTTTGAATAGTTTGACCAGGTTTTGGCAAAAACCTGTGCTATTTCTACTGGAGTGGAAGTGCTTAAATTTTCAGAGTTTTGAATTATAGTACGTGGATATTTTTTGAAGGGAAGTTCCATGGATGATATTTATTTTGCTCCAGAGAATTTGGGAGCTGGTTTGGTAATTAATATCCTCTCATTTTGAGATTTTAACTTCTCTTTTAAACTTTGCATTGGCTTTTTTTATAATTTAAAACATTTTCATTTGTGGGATTACGCTTGGTAATTTTCCATAAATCCACTGTTTGAAGCCTTAGGGAAGTAAGTTGCTCATTCCACCAGTAAGTTGAACGTTTGCAAAACCTGGGCTTGTTAACTGGTTCTTAGCATAGCTGCTGCTGCCTGGTTACTAATGTTAATGTTGAAGGTTAAGTCGGCTAAAAGTTTCTCCATAGTTTTTTAATATAATATCCATATAATAATGGGTAGGGGATTTGTCGTTATGTAGTATTAGATTATTGTTTTGTATGAAGATGGAAATGATTTTACCTCTTTTGTTATAATTAGGGGTAATCCATAGAGAACTCCACCCGTTACAGTCGCTAAGAAGTAAAGTAGGATGTGATGAAGTGTTGATAAGATTTGATAAATCGGCTTCTGTTAAATTGTCGGTTGGCGATATATGTATAAGCGTTAATTATTGTGAAAGTAATGTTGGATTTAATATTAGCAGCCACTGAAACGATATTAGTATTTATGTTAAGATTGGAATGTTCAAGTGAGTTATGGATTAATAGAGCTACTCCCCTTTTAGCAAGTGTATCGCGCTATGTCGTTATTTATGTAAATAGAAAAGTTAGGCGGTATCATACTGTTTGTTGGGTTATTAGATAAATGAGTTTCTTGGAGAGGAACTATATGAACCATATTTTCTTATAGAAGTAAAGTGAGCTCATTGTAATTGTTGTAATAACCATTAAGATTCCACTGCAGAGTCTTAAGTACCATAGAGAATCAATGAGTGTTAGGTGAGAAGAAACTTCACTATTAAAGAAATATTTAGTAGTAAGAGTTTTTTATAATACTATATCGTCAACGATTTCTGAGCTAAGAGAATCTGTAGAAGAAGAGTATTTTGAATAACAGTTCTGTCTTCGGTGTTTTGTAGTACTGTATTATTGTTTAAGAGTTGTGTGAGAAGAGTACGTGCGTTTAAAAGGGAGATTGGGTTATTGTTGTTGTTTGGTAAAGAAAGATTGGAAGAGGATATGTTATGTGAGTGTTTATTTGAATCAGAGATGGATAGATTGTTTACAGAATCGATTCTCTATTCCGATTATTTTTTTATATCTTTCGATTCTAAGAATCGATTAATTGAGCGCAAGAATCGATTCTTTCGATTTTAATCGATTTTGAATTAAAAAGACAAAAATTTATTTATTAAATCAAAAGGCATAAATTGAATGAATAATTCAAATCGATTAAAAAAACACAAAAATAGTTAAAAACAATTATATTTTTTTGTCTATAAATAATGTACCAATAACATTACATTTCATATAAAATTTCTTTAATTAATTCAAGTTGTTTAAACAAGTTTAATAAAATAAGTTTTTAAATAAATTTAAAATATTTGATTAAGCTAGACGTACTATTATTATATTTTAGTTGCTTTTCACATTGGTGACACTGGACCCGTTGTTTATTTTTTTAAAGTAAATCCATACAGCGCTAGGCGCCATTTTAATAAATTTATCGTGAAGAATTAAGAATCGCGAGTTTTCTTGTGCTCGTATGTAGTATGTATAACTTGAAACTAGTCACTTAATTAATAGTAAAGTCAAATGTCAAGAATCGATTCTTAATCGACTTCGACTACTGAAGATCGATTCCGAAAAATCGAATATTCTACGAGAAAACTCGATTCTCGAGTAGAATTTCTTGGTTTTCTGATTTTTTTATTTATTGCTTCTTCTAAATTTTCTGTTGGTGAAACGTATTTTTTTGGGTTCGTTGTTTATTTTTTCAGTTGCTTCTTTGTAACTACATTTATTTAGTGTTCTGTATGTTAGAATGTCTGTCCTTTTAAGTAGGGGGACATAGTTTGTGGTCCGATCTATGTTGTTGTCTACAGTTAATGCATTCTACTTTACTACATGGAGTGGGGTTATGGGTTGAAGAAGAGCAAACGTTACACTTCGGATCGGATTTGCAATGTTTGGTTGTATGGCCCAAAACAAAGCAGTTTTTACTCTGCATTGGGGATGGGATATAAGGTTCAGCTTTAACTTTAAGCCAAGCGACATTAACTTCTTTGGGTAATTCATATGCGTTAAAGGAAATTATGTGAAGAGGGGTGTTTACAGTTTTACCATCTATAATTTTTGTAATATTTTTACACTCTGTTGCACCCTGTTGGCGTAGACCGTCCACTATTTCATTTTCAGTAAGACTAGCAAGACAGCTTGCATATATAACGCATTTCACCGTGTTTCGTGTTGGGTGTAAATTAACGGAAATTTCACAAATGTTTGATAGTTTTGTAGCTTTAAGGAACTTGTTGGTTTGTTGATTATTTTTGGTCAGAATGAGGAGATCTCCGTCTCTGGTAAATGAGACAGAACTGGGTTGTTCATATGTAATTGATTCCAGGGCTTTTTGGAGAACGAATATGTTAATGGATTTTAAAGGTTTTTGACTGTCTTTGTTTTTAATTATAAGGAATTTGGGACAAGAGGAAGGGGATAGGTTCAATGTTTTGTTGTTTTTCTTTAAATGTGGGAAGTCATGTGGATTATTGAGGTTAGGAATTTTCCGTTTGGGTGATGGCTCCGCTCCCAAGACTGCAAAGTAGTTTTGGTTACCACCTCCAGGGTCGGAGGCCATGTTTGATTCACAACGCAAAATATTTTTTTAAATTAAACAAAATTCACTTTATTTTAGTTTACACTGATTATTAAGAGAAAGTCACTATCTTTTAAAATTTACACTTGACAACAACAAAATTGTTGAGAGCGAACGAAATAGGAGAAAAACAACCACTAAAAACTTGTTTACTGTACGGTAGTCAATAACTCACTGTGCTGGGTGTTAAATAGCAGCTTATTATGGCACAGAAATCACATTTGGCCTAGACGAACCCTTGCTGTGATGACTGTTTTGTTGTTGAGGGAGTTAATATAGCTCACCAAACATTCCTGATCAAAGGCATCACCTCACAATCAGGTGCCCAACTCATGCACAAACAGATGACGACAACGCTAAAGAAACATTGTAGATTTACCACATAGGAAATATGTGTATCATTACTGTATAAATAGCGGAACACATATAAAAATTAATTAGGGCAAGACGAATCGCGGCAGTGCATCTACTGTCTTCTAATCATGTTTAATGGAAACAGATTCCTTTCGTACTGCTCGCGTATAATGACCACATCGTAATAACGCTCCGTTGTCATATCCTCCTAACGAGTGCATTCGCAGTTAAAGATATGTGTGTATGTGCATTTGCTTCACCCGGGTAATTGACCAAGTTGGCCGTGCCTGCCTTCTATGCATAGACAGTAGATTGGAGGCTTGTTGCACTCTTTAAGTTTTCTATCTGGTCCCTTACAATCCCAAGATAAGTCTCAAGGTCCGAAGCAGTGGAAGCATTTTTTAATATTTTCCTTTAACTGTAGCCTGCAGCTGATCCATTCAACTTTAACTCTCCTTTGTTGTATTAGTGTATCTGCTTTAGCACTTTGTAATGTTGCATACGCTAGGACCTGATCAACTCCTCTTTTGGGTCAAACTCTGGAGTATAAAAACAGTTCTATTCATCTATGCATATGCATGTTTTAAGCCTATAGTATATTAGAATTTACAAAATTTATAATTAAAAAAAATTAATTAGAACAGATGTGTCAATGTGACTAAAGATTCTCGTATACATCTAAATACATACAGTCCCTTAAAAAAAATGTTCAATTGCAATCATCCGTACAATTCTATCAATTTTTTCCACCCTCTTAATTTGACACGTTGTACTGTGAAATAAGAAAAATGAGTGTTTAGTAAGAGAAACCTTTTAAAGCAGTCTTTCTAACAAGGTATCCTAAGGGTCCCAAATGGACTATTAAAAACGCAAGGTATTTATGAAAATAACCTTCCGATGTTTTTTGGCTGTAATTTTTTTAAGAAATGAAAAACTTCGGTTCTGCTTGTGGATTATTTTTATTTGGTATTTTAAATTTTTTTACAACAAGTCGAGAATATGATATCATGTAAAAGGCCGCCACCACAGTTGATTTGAGCCCTTTTTATAGCATTTTCCATCACTTTGGCCAGAACTTCCGGCGATAGGTCCTCACATTCTTGACCGGTATTGTCTTTAAGAGCTGCAAGAGCCTGAGGCTTGTTGACATAAACCCGCGACTTTAAAAAACCCCACAAAAAGAAGTCTGGAGCGCATCAAATCAGGCGATCTGCTGACCAGTGCAAATCGCCAAAACGGGAGATTAGGCGCCGGGGAAATGCATTCTTCAGCATATCGGTTGTGGCACGTGCAGTGTGTGCCGTTGCACCGTCCTGTTGGAACCACATGTTTTCCAATCCCAATTCATCAAGTTGCGGCAAAAAGAACTCGTTGATCATTGCTATGTAGCGCTCACCACTCACAATAATCGTTTCGCAGGTGACGTCTTCGAAGAAAAAAGTTTCGACGACTCTTCCAGTGTAAACAGCACACCATTCAGTCACTTTGAGCAGATGCAATGGCTCTTTGTGGGTTACACGCGGATTTTTAGTGCCACAAAAGCGTAAATTTTGCTTATTTACGTACCCGCCAAGATGGAAATGGGCCTCATCACTCATAATTATTTTTGATGAAAAATCATCTTCCTCTTGGTGGTGATTAAGGATGGCTTGAACGTATGTTAGACGTGATTGGCGGTCAGCAGCTAACAGCTGATGCACCGTCTTTGTACGGAAACATCTTCAAATCTTGTATCAAAATTCGCTGTAAACACCGTCGACTGATACCCATTTACGTGGCACGTCGTCTGGTCGATGTCGACGGCGCTTCCATGACATCCTCCGCAACAGCAACATTATTCTCTGCAGAACGGCTACTCCGGGGTCTGCCACGCCTGGCAGCATCTCGTGTTGTGCCAGTCTTTTCGAGGTGAGCGGCTAAACGTCGCAGTGTTTCACCAGTAGGCGTCGGACGGCCAGGAAATCTGCGACGAAATTCACATTGTGCCAAAGTCACCGACCGATTAGTGGTCAAATAAATAGTCACCAATAACCCGCGTTCTGGAGTAGTGTAGCGTACCATTGTTTATTTACGTGTATTTCGCATGTGTTTACTACACAAATGTCAAAACAGAACTGACATTAGAGGTCAATTGCAATATTTATAGCATCTTCTGATAGGAGGATTACTTTTGCGCATTTGTGATGGATGACAAGCTAGATGAGAGAGGAATCACATGACTTCTAAAAGTGAGATCAAAGCTTTTGTTCCCCTTATTGAGAAAAAGCAAACACAGTAAGGAATTTTAAGCACCCCCAAAGTTTTCGTGTCTATGGAATGCTCTCTACTCATGGATTTGGGGTTTTGAAATGCTTCGCAGAAGCACTGAAGTCAGATGAAATGCTTTACAGAAAAAATATTTTTTTAAACGCATTGTATATAAACACATGCAGATGTGTTCGGTTAAGTAGAAACTTCATCCTAGTTTAATGCATGTTTGTTGCAAGTCGCCGGCGCGTGTTTTGCGTTTTCTGGTAACTATGATTTCAAATTCGTTTAGGATGAAGTACACCCAGTGTACAGTTTTAGAGTTGCCTTCGCTCGTCACTATTAAAGCTCTTTGATTCCTAATTACCAGTTAACCGCATCGCTTTATCCAGTGGGATTACATCATGCCTTGCTCTTTTTCATAGTCTGCAGGTAATCCACCAACAATTAAGCAATTAAAATTGTAACACCTAAATGCATTGGTAAACATATATTTCTAGAAGGAACATATTTTGAAAGTGAAACGTTTTATGTATCGTTACAAAATTTTCCGGCTATTTGGAGTATGTCGCATATCAGCAATGGTCGGCATTTCTTAGCACAATTATCAGCTAGCTTACTACACACGTGAACTGACGTGCTATCCTTCAGTCGTTCTTTAAAAGCTTTCAAAATACGCCCCTTCTACGTCGATGCAGCGCTGCCAGAGCGATTTCCAAGCAATTAAGGCGTCACGAAAGGCATTCTCCGAAATAGCCTTGAGACCCGAGCTGCATGCTGTTTGCATCCCCTCTTTTGTCTCAAAATGCTTGCGGAAGATTGCCTCTTTGTCTCAGGATCATCAGGTCAGTGAGTACTTTTGGGACCATCTTCGCGCACTCCTTGCACATGTTCAAGTGCTCCGTCACAATGCCATGAACCACAGATCTTGATAAATTTAACATCTTGGCAATTAAACGAATACTCAGTCGATGGTCTGAGTTAAAAACTTTGCGCATACGAGTCACATTGTCGGTGTTTGGTGAAATCGCAGGTCTCCCAGAACGCTCTTCATTAGCGACCTCTTCCCGGCCCTCCAAAAAGTCCTGGTGCCACCGAAACACACCACTTCTTTCTAAAGTATTTTTTGGCTAAGCCAAAACGTCTCTGTCGCAGATTTACCGAGTTTTGCACGGAATTTAATCGCGTACCACTGCTGTAACGAACGCTGCATTTTTGGCTTGCACCACTCACAAAAACACGTCGCGCGAAAATGTTTGTCATTACTCTCCAGGTGCTCAGGGATAACTGACTAGCCGCTCGTTCGTTAGCTAGGAACGCCCTCCACCGAATCCAGTCGGAGTGCGCCCGATCCAAAGTATAGTCGAGGTGGAAGAAAATTGTAGTTTCACAGAGGGTTTTTTTTTTAATTTCGCGTTCACCCACACAGTCGCAGCTCCCCAATTGCTCGTTGCGTGACATGGTATAAAGGTTCAAAAAGCGGGTACAAACCATAACGCCATACCCATAATAACCATAGTTATGGTCATGGTGTTATGATACCACTAATTGAAAACAATGTTGCCCGTAAAGTTGGTTTGATCAGCTGTTTTATATGGTTATGATATTGCACCTATATTGACCCATAATCAAGAATGACAGAATACAAGATTACGCCTACCGCAATCTTCTAACGCAATTCTTTTATGATGGGAAGAAGAAGCATTAGAAAAAACGTTTTTGTTAATTCGTGAAATTTATAAGTTTATAATAGAAAGCTTATAGTGAAATTAACAGAATAATGTTGCGAAAAAATATTTGGGTAATTTTCTTATAAATAGTACATTTATCTTTAGTGAATGATTGGAAGGGGTTGTAAATGCGATGTATCCAGCAATAGTTTCTTTTATTATACACAAATATACATTCACGGTTCTGATGTATAGCAGTGTGGCAATTTCAAAAAAATTTTTTTTTTTTTAATTTTTACTTTTTCGATAGCTTATATTTCCGAAAATATCCTGTGAAATCGGCAAGGTCGTATCTTGAGTAGTTTTTGAATGACAGCGTTCTAAAGAGCGACCGCTCGCAGGTACAAGAATAAAGTATATAAATCAAGCTTTGAACGCGTTTTTCTCGAAACGACATTTTTCAAAACTGCTGACATTATAACTCAACGAAAAATTGACCGATCGACTTCAAATTAAAACTGGGTATTGTTGGATACATTTGCTATACAATGACCTATGATCTTTTTGATTGCCTGAAAATTGTCAATGTGGCATTAATAAAACGACCATTTTTACCTAAAAAACGATTTTTTTTTCAAAATTACGCCATTTTGTTAATTTTTCATATTTTTCAATACTTCTACGTCCTGTATAGGAAATATCTTTAAGTTTAATAAACTGTTTGATTCTTTTTGTTTCAGGTATTCATTCGACCGGAATCATGCCAGAAGTTGGAACACAGCACATAACTCCGTTATTTTTCAATATTTTTGTAAAAAAAAAATTTTAAATATGTATAGCTGAAAATGTACCTTATTACGTCCAAAGAAGTTCAAAACATTCGATAGAGTACTTTTTTTTAAATTCAAGAAAATCTCCTAATTTTTCATGCGTTACACTGGTATAGCCCCTTAAATGGTATTTTAGTGAAAACATTCCGAAATTATAATTATTAAAAATTAATCGCCTACAAAAAATTACCGATTTTTTGGCAACTTTATTATCTAAAAGAAAACTGAAAAAGTCGCTTTTAATTGTTTTTTCGTGGTGGATACGAATATCAGCATTTTACTCAGCTTATAAACTAGATAAAATAATGATAACTATGAATGTGTAAACATACATACAAATTATTATTATTCTTCTTCTTTACTGGCGGAGAAACCGCTTACTCGGTTATAGCTGAGTAAACAACAGCGCGCCAGTCGTTCTTCTTTTCCCAGGGTGGCACCAATTCGAGATTCCAAGCCAGGTCCTTCTCCATCTGGTTCTTCCAACGGAGTGGAGATCTTCCTCTTCCTCTGCTTCCCCCGGTGGGTACTGCGTCGAATACTTTCAGAGCTGGAGTGTTTTCGTACATTCGGAAGACATGACCTAGCCAGCTCAGACGCTGTCTTTTAATTCGCTGAACTATATCAATGTCGTCGTATATCTCATACAGCTTATCGTTCCATCGCATGCGATATTCGCCGTGGCCAACGAGCAAAGGACCATCAATCTTTCTCAGAACCTTTTTCTCGAAAACTCGCAACGTAGACTTATCTGATGTTGTCATCGTCCACCAGCTCTTCACCATATAGCAGGACGGGAATAATGAGTGACTTACTGAGTTTTTTTTTTTGTTTGTCGAGAGAAGATTTTAATTCTCAATTGCCTACATAGTCCGATGTAGCACCTGTTGGCAAGAGATATCCTGTGTTGGATCTTGAGGCTGACGTTGTTGTTGGTGTTGATGCCGGTTCCAAGATAGACGAAATTATCTACACTTCAACTTCGAACTTATGACTGTCAATAGTGACGTGGGTGCCTGGTCGCGAGTGCGACAACTGTTTGTTTGATGACAGGAGATATTTCGTCTTGCCCTCGTTCACCACCAGACCCATTTTCTTCGCTAGCTCATCCATTCTGGAGAAAATAGAACTAACGGCGCGGTTGTTAAGGCCAATGATATCAATATCATCGGCATACGCCAGCAGTTGTACACTCTTATAGAAGATTGTACCTTATCAGTTTAATTCTGCAGCTAGAATTATTTTCTCCAAAAGAAGGTTGAAGAAGTCACATGAAAGAGAGTCACCTTGTCTGAAACCTCGTTTGGTATCGAACGGCTCCAAAAGGTTCTTCCCGATCCAGCCGTTATGCATTCACTGCCATTCAGCAGGCTGGAGAAGTGTTCCCTCCATAATTTAAGTATGCTCTGGGTATCGGTCACTAGATCACCTTTGGGGGTTCTACAAGATTATGCTCCGATCTTGAAACCTTATGTTAGCTGCCGCATCTTTTCGTAGAATTTTCGAGTATTACCCCTGTCGGCCAGCTTATCAAGCTCTTCGTACTCATGCATTTCGGCATCTTTCTTTTTCTGCCTGCAAATGCGTCTCGCTTCCCTCTTCAACTCTCGGTATCTATCCCATCCTGCACGTGTTGTGGTCGATCGTAACGTTGCGAGGTAAGCAGTCTCTTTGAAAAGAACTGTTGCGCATATAAAATCGAATTTAAGAGAAAGAATTTACGTAATTGTTAAGTTCTAAAATTATAAATATTTTTAATTACACTCTTTTCATGTGACATGAAAATTCTTAGATGTTTCTAATGCAGTTTGATACCCTGAATTCAAATCTCAAAACAGAATTTTTCAATCCCCCACAGATATTCTGTAAACTGCGGCTTTCGATTTTACAATACTACTGTGATCAAGTAGAAAGGTGAATTAATTTGAATTAATTTTTACTTCTCGTATTTTCCGAATCGGTAAATTTCTTTCTGTAAGTTGGTAGTACTGTTAGTGACATACATACAAAATGTTAAATTTCACAACAAAATATTCATTAGTATTTAATTTACGCGTCGTTTTGTGAGGCTTTAAAAGTGAATTCTTCGATTTTCACTATGCCTGAATTTATTGAACAAAGAAGTGCGATAATGCACCATCTCATACTGCATTGGTTGTTCGTGGTCATTTCGTCACACCTTCAACTAATATCGTGCCGCAACCACCGCATTCGCCTGATTTACCTTCGTGTAACTTCTGACTATTCAGCAAATTCACATGACCACTCCGAGGACCCCTTTGTGACTCAATTGAGGATATAAAAACCGAATCGAAAAATGCGTGATGGACAAAATTCATTTTGATCACAGTAGTATGTACATTCGTATGTATGGCCAGTATGTCAGGCATTCACTCCGGGAGAAAAAAACGTTACCAGTGAACCTCTAGTTGATTTTGTTAAGGCAATGGACAGAAATGGAAGCTGGTTCTTGTGTCTGAAACAAAAATTTCCAAGAGTCAGTAAAGCAAAAATTAAGGAGGACATATTTGTGGGTCCGCTAATAAGCGAACTAATGTAGGATAAAATATTTGAGGAAATGCTCAACGAACTGAAAAACGAGCCTGGAATGCTTTTTTTTAGAAATGTGAAAGCTGATAATTACAAAGGTAAAAAAAATGGGTTGCAGCATATCCCTTAAAATTCACTTTCTGAACTTCCATCTGGATTTTTTCCTCGAAAATTTAGGGGCCGCAAGTGACGAACGTGGGGAACGGTTCCACCAAGACATGCTATAGAGAAACGATACCAAGGCAAGTGTAGTGTCAGTTTGCCTCTCGATTACTGCTGGACATTGTTAAGGAATAATCCAAAAACAAAATATCGCCGAAAAAATCGCCAGTAACATTTTAAGGTACTCTTTGGTTAATAAAATAATATATCAATAATATGTGTATAGCTGTTTTTTTAACAAAAATCCTCTTATCAAAAAAAAACTATAGGTGATAGAAGAAAGCTGTAGCTATTTTCTGAATTAGTGGTAATTTTTATATAATACTTGTAAACACTTTGTTCTGTTCATGTCACAAAAACCGAGTAAATTCTTGTTTACCAGTGTTATTAATTAATTTATACGATTATTTTTCCAATGTAAAAGGAATAATTCAGAGAGACTCCTGCTAATAAGGAACAGGATACCTGTCTAGAAAACAATCCAGCACGAACGAACGTCTGTGGAAGCTTGAAAACACAAAGAGGCAGGGCAATGCGAAGCCTAGCTGGGAGATGGACCACTCACATATAATTGTGTGGTGTGTAGTATTATTATACTCTCGCAACAATGTTGCTAAGGAGAGTATTATAGTTTTGTTCTCATAACGGTTGTTTGTAAGTCCTAAAACTAAAAGAGTCAGATATAGGGTTATATATACCAAAGTGATCCGGGTGACGAGTAGAGTCGAAATCCGGATGTCTGTCTGTCCGTCCGTCCGTCTGTGTCCGTCCGTCCGTCCGTGCAAGCTGTAACTTGAGTAAAAATTGAGATATCATGATGAAACTTGGTACACGTATTCCTTGGCTCCAAAAGAAGGTTAAGTTCGAAGATGGGCAAAATCGGCCCACTGCCACGCCCACAAAATGGCGGAAACCGAAAACCTATAAAGTGTCTTAACTAAGCCATAAATAAAGATATTAAAGTGAAATTTGGCACAAGGGATCGCATTAGGGAGGGGCATATTTGGACGCAATTTTTTTGGAAAAGTGGGCGTGGCCCCGCCCCCTACTAAGTTTTTTGAACATATCTCGGAAACTACTATAGCTATGTCAACCAAACTCTACAGAGTCGTTTTCTTCAGGCATTTCCATATACAGTTCAAAAATGGAAGAAATCGGATAATAACCACGCCCACCTCCCATACAAAGGTTATGTTGAAAATCACTAAAAGTGCGTTAACGGACTAACAAAAAACGTCAGAAACACAAAATTTTTCGGAAGAAATTTCAGAAGGAAGCTGCACCCAGGTTTTTTTTAAAAATTGAAAATGGGAGTGGCCTCGCCCACTTATGGACCAAAAACCATATCTCAGGAACTACTCAACCGATTTCAATGAAATTCGGTATATAATATTTTCTTAACACCCTGATGACATGTAGGAAATATAGGTGAAATCGGTTCACAACCACGCCTTCTTCCAATATAACGCTATTTTGAATTCCATCTGATGCCTTCTCTGTATAATATATAGTACATTAGGAACCAATGATGATAGCGGAATAAAACTTTACAAAAATACGGTATTTGAAAAATATGTAAATGACGTATAATGAAATCTCGATTATCACTTTATATTGCGAGAGTATAAAATGTTCGGTGACACCCGAACTTAGCCCTTCCTTACTTGTTTTGATTTTGTGTTTATGTACAAACAAGTATATATGTAGTTGTTGGATGGAGTTATGTGTTGAAGTTCACGCAAGAGAGGAAAGCTCTCATATCGCCATTCACTTGGGAGTGGTCAGAAAAGATTATTTTACATATGGCTCAAACAGCTCACGGTCTTTGACCAAGTATCCTCTGAGTAGCCTAAGAACATCCGTTTGAAGGCGAGCTAAATTGAGAAGGTGCAGGGTGGTATGCCGGCCTTGGATGAGAGACCCCCTTTTGATTACGACCATGGCAAACGAATGTCCGTCCCTTAATTGGGAAGGTGACGCTGCCCAGCTGGTTTCACTCGTTGTTAGAAATCACCGCCGTCCAAGAAATGCAAGTAGGTCCTTGTGCCATTTACTACGGTGGCCATATAAAGGAGCGCAAATTTAGTGTGGGATTCGTGGTGGGAGAGAGAATCAGTCGCCGAGTACTGTCATTCACCCCGGTGGATTAACATCTAGCCACAATCCGCATCAAGGCGAACATATCGCTGACCCACGCCCCGACGGAATAGAAGGATGATATGACCAAAGATACCTTTTATGAGCGCTTGGAGCGCACCTATGAGAGTTGCCCCACAACGATGTCAAAGTCGTGCTTGGCGACTTTAACGCCAAGTTAGGCAAAGAATGTACCTTTGGAACTACGGTCGGTAAATTCAGCCTTCACGATGAAACATCCCCTAATAGGTTGAGGCTGATCGACTTCGCCGGAACCACCAACCAGATCGATCATGTTGCGATAGACGGAAGACACTTCTCCAATGTTTTAGAGGTATGTGCGCTCCAAAGTCTTAACATCGACCCGGACTACTATATTGTTGCAGCCAAGATTCGCGCCCGCCTCTGTGCAGAAACAAACGCACGTCAACAAACACAAGGAAAGTTCAACATCGAGAAGCTGCAATCACAACAAGCAGCGAAACGAATTTCTACTTATAAGGGAACTGTGTGCGGTATTTCAAGCTCCTTTCCTACAGCTGCAACCGAAACCATTGGCTTTCGGAAACTGCAAAAGAACAGCTGGTACGACGAGGAGTGCTGTCAAAAGAAGCATGTTTCAACAAGTTCTGTAGTTTCACAAATTCATATAACAGCTTATGTACAATATTCCTCGCTGTCAACCGGCTGAAATCCATAAATTTTGCAGAAATTCGATAACTGCAACTACAAGCCAACCAAAATAAAAAAGAAATTTTGTTTTACAATATTTTTTTATTTATTAAATTTGCTTTTTGTTTTAAAAGCCTAACAATTATTTATAAAATCTTAAATCTTTTTAAAAACGAGACAAACTCAAGCAAGCTGTTTTGGTGATACTTTGCTCTTTAGTACGCAGGCATATCTCTTCTTTTAAGGCGTGTTTGATCGCAGAAATGTACCAAAGCATTAGCCAAAGGCTTTGGGTGATCTCGATTTCGATTTAATTCTACTGTCCTCTACTTCTGTCTTTACCATAGAAAAACCAAGATGGATATTTTCAATCCACATGTGCCATGGTGAACACGTGATTGTCCTAAGCAATATTGATTGGAACCTTTAAATTATATCAATATTGGTTGCACAGGTCGTACCCCAAAGTTGAATGCCATATATCCAAATCGGTTTTATGACCGCATTATATAAAAGCACTTTGTTGTCTGGGCTAAGTTTGGAGTTTTTATTTAAAAGCCAATTTAAATTTGCAGCTCTTATCTTCATGCAAGTTATTTTACTCGCTATGTGTTTTCTCTACGTAAGTCTTCTACAAAGTGAATACGAAGATATGTTACTTTATTCGCTTGGGGTACTAAAATATTGTTAATTTTTAATACCGAGCACATTTTTGGTCTTAGCGAAAATGTAACATGCTTACACTTTTGTTCATTCACATTTAGACGCCTGTTGGCTAAACATTCCTCGACAGAACTCAAGTGCTCCGCTAATATTTTTGATACTATAATGTTGCGTTTCTTACGGCACACTAAAGCTGTGTCATCCGCAAATTTGAAGTCAATAAGTTGGGCCTAAAACAGTGCCCTGTGGTACACCAGCCCTTATCTATCGTTCATCAGATATGAAATCTCCCACTTTTACCATAAATTGTCTATTTTAAATAAGACTCAATTGTTTTATAAAGTTAGAATGTCTTATATAAAAGGCCTCTATGCCAGACCTTATCAAATGCCTGAGCCACTTCTAGAAAAATATCTGAACAGTACTCTCTGTGCTCAAATGATTTACTTATTTCGTTAGTAATTCTATTTACCTGCCCTACCGTGCTACGTTTTTCACGAAACCCGAATAGGTGCGTTGGTATTATGTTATTTCCGTGGAGTAAAGGAGACATCTTTAATAGTAATACTTTTTCAAATATTTTAGAAATACAGGGTAGAAGACTGATTGGTCTGTATGAAGACGACTGTGCTAAGTCTTTCCCAGGCTTACCTAATCTGCGACTTTTTGCATGAAGTTGGATAGTATCCGAAACTCAGAATTGCATTGAAGGGCAAAGAGAGCACCTCTACAGTCATATTTGGTAACTCAGTTAGCATTTTTAGTGTAAAATTGTCATATCTTGGTGACTTGTTTGGGTTAAGTTCATTTATGATTCTAATAATTTTAGAAGGTGAGTCTTAAAAGACTCGAGTGACTCGTTAGCTGTGTTGGGTAAGCTGGACAGCTAAAATTAGGACATTGGACAATTAGGTTGAAATACCTTTTCTAGGTTATTTGCAAAACAATTAGCCTTTTCGTTTCGAGCCCAATTTCCACCCAAGTCTCGTATAGACATGTTGGAGTCAATTAGTGGCTTCGTGGACTTTTAAGCTTTCCAAAGGGAATTTCGCTTGCTTGAATTTGGACATATGTAACTTATTTACATACATTTCAGCGTTGAATTCTTCCTCGCGCTTTAGCGCTTGTTTTAATTTACGTATAGCAGATTTCAATTAAAGCTGAGTGAAAGGGGAGCGATTTATCTGCCATTCTCGTCTTTCACGCCTTTTTTTCATTTACAAGCCTTTCTATTTCACTATTAGTGATTTTTCTGAAACCAAGCGGCTTATAACTCTTGTTTGGTGTTGCCAAGACAACTGATCTTTATTTGTACAGGAGAGTGATCAGATGATAGGTCAATACATGTATCAACTGTTATGTGCGATATATCAACATTTTTGATTACAGCAAAATCAATTAAATCCGGTATTTTGTTACCATCACTAGGCCAATACCAGGAGATATTATGTCAAGGGTATTGTGTCTATTTATAATAGTGTGATACAGCTGTCGTCCTTTCGGATCAATTAGTCGTGAGCCCCAATGCGTGTGTTTTTCATTGTAGTCTCCGCCTGCTAGAAATCTATGACCCAGTGTTCCAAAAAAAGTCTTTAAATTTAATGTCTGCAATTTTAAATCGAGGTGAGCAGTATATGGCCGTCATCATATTGGAACTGCGCTGTAGCATGATATTCTAAAGCGTGGTGATTTAATCGTTTTTTAATCAACATTGCTGTTCCACCATATGCCTTTCCATCTACGTGGTTTGTAACATAGAGTCTAAGACGCGGTATAGTGAAATTATTTTTATTCGTAAGATGAGTTTCTGACGTAATGCTATTCTTCTTCTTCTTAATTGGCGTAGACACCGCTTACGCGATTATAGCCGAGTTAACAACAGCGCGCCAGTCGTTTCTTCTTTTCGCTACGTGGCAACAATTGGATATTCCAAGCGAAGCCAGGTCCTTCTCCACTTGGTCCTTCCAACGGAGTGGAGGTCTTCCTCTTCCTCTGCTTCCCCCGGCGTGTACAGCGTCGAATACTTTCAGAGCTGGAGTGTTTTCATCCATCCGGACAACATGGCCTAGCCAGCGTAGCCGCTGTCTTTTAATTCGCTGAACTATGTCAATGTCGTCGTATATCTCGTACAGCACCATATAGCAGAACGGGAATTATGAGCGACTTATAGAGTTTGGCTTTTGTTCGTCGGGAGAGGACTTTACTTTTCAATTGCCTACTCAGTCCGAAGTAGCACCTGTTGGCAAGAGCAATCCTGCGTTGATGATATCAATATCATCGGCATACGCCAGCAGCTGTACACTCTTATAGAAGATGGTACCATCTCTATTTAGTTCTGCAGCTCGAACTATTTTCTCCAGAAGCAGGTTGAAGAAGTCGCTCGATAGGGAGTCGCCCTCTCTTTAACCTCGTAATGCTATTACATCAATATTATTTCCATCCAGAAATTTAGTAAGTTTTAATTTATGTTGGTTAACACCGTTAGCAATCCATAAACAAGTATTTAATACGGTCATTTTTTTCTTAAAAAAGTTTGTAACATTTTGTTCTGTGCTTTGATTATCTCTTGTATCATATTTTGCATTGTAGACATAAATGTGTCATACATTGGGTAAGGTTGAAAATCATAGTTTCAACGCTTCCCTTTTGTTGGTTTTGGGGAAATTGCATTTGTACAGTGTTGCCTTTCACCACGTTTGCATGGCTCCCTTGTGTAGCATTGTCTTTAAGATTTACTGGTTTCATAATATGAACGGGGATTTCAATATTTTCATTAGGAGGAATATTTAACATTTGGTTTGCTTGAATTCCGACAGACAGTTTCGATTTTAAGTCTTTATATACAGGGCAACCCCTATAGTTTGCAGTGTGATTTCCTCCACTATTGCTACGTTTTTAATTTAAATCCTCTTTTTTGATAGTACATTTGGATGTGGGATGTAAATCACAACACACCACGCAGACACTGCCTCGGGTGCAGTATGATGTCGTGTGTCCATACTCTTGGCAGTGTAATGGGGTTTCGTCCATAGCTGAGGTATGCTCAGCTGCTTCAGGGTCAGCCTTGGGACCCACGAACCCTTAGCAAAGAAAAGTGTTTACTCTCGTAAAGATGTATCCACACCCCCTTATGTGGACAGCCAGACCAGCTTGTATTTATACGGCGAGTCAGATGGAAGTTGAAGTTGGCACGGTGATTTACACGGCGGAGATGGTCCTTTGGCTTCTGGTGAGGAGTAGTTACTCCCAGACGCGGTTGACTGTAGAATACAGGGCAGTATTTTCCCGGCTCCTCACTGCCTATTGCTGCTGAATGCTGGGCGACCGTCCTCGCTGGCGAGCTGGAAGAAATGATCGCCTTCGGTGTGAAGAGCTTGCTTATATAGCAGCATAGCGCAGCTTTCGTCAGCATAGTGAGGTAAGTTGTGTGCGTAGCTTTGGTCAATGCGGTGAGGTGAAGTTTAGTACGTGTAGGATAGTTCTAGTATGGTGGAAAGCTCTATGTTGAGGTATGGTGAGGGTAAATGATGTACAGTGTTGAAGTAAATTATTGTAAGGTGGTAAAAGCCACGTTACAGCAGTTTGTGCATTGTACTGGACCATTTCTTTTATGTAGTTCCTCAACTGATATTCTGCGATGGAGCATATATTTTAGATTGTAAATCGGATGTGTTTCGTTTTTCTTTGGATGATTAGAATTTGACATCAATTCTACTTTAAACATTGGTTGTGGGACTTTATTTCTATTAAAAATATTTACTGCTGATTTAATATTAAAACCACATTCTTCCAATGCTTCATTAACATCGTTAGATTCTACTGAAGACTCTATCCCATTTATAACAATAACTAGGCCTTTAAAGCTCTTCAGTTGGTAAGAGTAGTAATTTTTGTTAAAATTTTTAGTTTTGTTTCATTTATGTTACCTTTTTTCAAGGGCACAATGTGAAAATTGTGTACGCGTATTTTGAGTTACGCTCACCCAAACAGATTGGAAGGGGTTTGGCATTCACGACTGTGGTGGTACCCTTTGCATCGTCGTTAAGCTCTTTACTCATTAAGGCAAATCTGTTGCCATCAAGAATTTCTGGCTTTTTAAAATTTGGCGTGCCTAACATCGCAGTTGCGTTAGTTTTGAACTTAAACAGTCAACATTTTTCTTTACACCATAGGAAATATGTTACCCTAACTCAAAATAGATAAAAATATTACTGTTTAGCAGACAGTGTTATAAATTCAAATAAAAAAAACTCTCGCTTGACGTTTTTCTTGACAATTTACATGCTGATCTATGCTTCTTCTCATCACTATGTCACACATAGTGATGGTATTTAATACTCTTTAATTGGGCCAAAATTTAGTTAAAAAAATGTGCGAAAATGAAGTGGAGAGTGCTGCAACAAATCACGGTTGCAATAAATCTTCTACAAAGTGTGTTCCAAAACAAACAGGACTTAAAAAAAAACTGAACGAATGGATTTTTCGGCAAAATCAATTTGTTTTATTCAAAATAGTTTCCTTCTACTTTAATACAGCTTATTGCACGGTCCAAAAGCATGTCAAACGAGTCTTTTAATGCGAATGCATTTTTCCGAAAAGGAAGAAGTCGCACAGTGCCATATCAGGTGAATACGGGGAGTGGTTAAGGGTTAAAATGTGATTTTTGGTCAAATAATCGGTCACAAGCGTCGATCGATGAGACGGCCTATTATCGTGCAACAAGCGCCAACTTCCATCTTCACGATATTCGGGCCGAACACGTCGAATGCGGCGCACCAAACGCTTCAAAACTCAAAGGTAGAATACCCCATTAACGTTTTGGCCGGGTGGAACAAATTCTTTGTGGACAATACTCTTGGAATCATAAAAACAAATCAGCGTTGTCTTCACTTTTGACTTCTTCATACGCGATTTGGTTGCGGCTCGTCCGGTGCCTTCCATTCAGCACTCTGGCGTTTCGTTTCGGGATCATTTTGGAAACACCACGTTCTGTCACCAGTCATCATATTGTGAAGGAAGTTTTTGTCCTTTTTGACCTCTTTAATGATGTCCTTCGAATGTTGGATTCTGAGCAATTTTTGGTCGTCAGTCATTTTGTGCAGAACAAACCGTGCACACATCTTTCGTAAGACCAAATGTTCGGTCAAAATGCGATAAATCGATGTTTTGGAGATGTTCAATTCCATTTCCATGAGTTTCAATGATGACTTCGGCTGGCTTTTGATGAATGCTCGCACATTTTCGATGGAATTTAAGGTGATCACAAATTTTGATTGGCCCACATGTTGATCGTTATTTATGTCTTCACGACCACTTTGAAAACGTTGAAACCACTCGTGTGCCCTGCTACGGGATAGGCAATCATCGCCACAAACTTGTTTAATCAATTGAAACGTTTCGGTAAAAGTTTTCCCAATTTTAAAACAAAATTTAATGTTGACTCTTTGTTCGAAGCTCATTTTCGCACCGATAACACAAACATACTGACACTTAAAACGCAATAACTCAACTTCCATGAATTGTTATGACATTCTTACTGGACAACCGATTCTAACGCACCAGTCGACATATAGATGGCGCCACCAGGAAGCACTAGATTCAAAAGGTCTTGTTTACTTTGAAAGCCACCTTGAAAAAAAGGGTTTGATAATGTCTAATCCATTCCACGCAAGTGAGCAAAGTTCTCTGATCGCCATTCACTTGGGAGTGGTCAAAAAAGATTCTTTTACATATGGCTCATACAACTCACGGTCTTTAACCAAGTATTCTCTGGGTAGCCTAAGAACATCCGTTTGAAGCGAGTTAAATTGAGAAGTCGCAGAGTTGTGCGATGGGCTTGGGACCCGTGATGTAAACAAATGAACCCAATGAAAAAGAACAACCAGCCTTGGATGAGGGGTCTCTCTTGATTACGACCAATTCAAACGAATTAAAAATTAAAAATAACGATTTGAGCGCATGCACTTGGAATGTCCGGTACGTTAATTGGGAAGGCCGCTGCCCAGCTGGTTTCACTTGTCGTTAGAGTGAAGGCACGGTGGCCATATAAAGGAGGGCGAATTTGGTGTGGGACTCGTGGTGGGATAGATGCTCCGTCGAAGAGTACTGTCACCGGTGGATTAACTTCAAGCCACAATCCGCATCAAGGCGAACATATCGCTGATTATGAGCGCTTGGAGCGCAGCTATGAGAGCTGCCTCGCCACGATATCAAAATCGTGCTTGGAGACTTTAACGCCAGGGTAGGCAAAGAAAGTACCTTTGGAACCACGGTCGGTAAATTCAGCCTTCACGGTGAAACATCCCCATATGGGTTGAGGCTGATCTACTTCGCCGGGGCCCGAAATATGATTATCTGTAGTACAAGATTCCGGCATAAAAAAGTTCATCAAGCTACCTTACTGTCCCCAGATCGAAAACCCACCAACCAAATCGTACATGTTGAGATGGACGAAAGACACGTTTCTGGTGTTATAGACGTGCGTAAGCTCCGAGATTCTAACATCGACTCGGACCACTGTCTTGTTGCAGCCAAGAAACGCACCCGACTTTGTGCGGAAAAAGCGCACGTCAACAAACACAAGGAAGGTTCGACTTCGAGAAGCTGCAATTACAATACACAGCCGAACGGTTTTCTACTCGACTTGCACTCCTACTCCCTGAGAGCATTCATCAGCAACTAAGTCTATAAGTCCTTACGTACTGCTGACAGTGACAAACAGAAGGTTTCAAGACCGCAGCATATACTTGTAGAACCCCCACAGGTGACCTTGTACCCGATCCGCAGATCAAACTAAAATTATAGAGGAAACACTTCTCTACCTACTCAATGGTAGGGAAGGCATAACATCAGGAGATGGCAAACCCTATTCCCGATGACGATTGGAGCAGACGGTTCATTGCTTGACCATGACGAAGTTTGAATATCAGTTACCCGTCTGAAAAACAAAAAGGCGGCGGTTGCCGAAGAACTGATAAAGAGCATGTATCAACTTCTTTGTAGAATATGATTGGATGAAAGCATGTCCAACGATTGGAATTTAAGTGTGCCCTGCCCACTCCACAAAAACGGGGACCCCACAATATGCGGCAACTATCGTGAGATAAGTCTCCTCAAAATCGCGTATAAGGTTTTATCAAGCATATTGTATGAAAGATTAAATTCCACCATCAATAAACTGATTCGACCTTATCAGTGTGGCTTTAGGCCCCGCAAATTAACAAACAATCGTATACTAGATATGAATACTATGAATGGTAACTTTCGTTTTAATTATACTATCCATGGCGATGTTTTTTTCTCGCATTCACTATTACTTTATTGCTGATTACTTAATTAAATGCAAGTTTTACAATTTTGTTTTATTATTACTAATTAGCCTAAGCTCAGCCTCTTCTCTGCGTTGTTGTTATTTTACTCGTGCCTAGTCGAACTTAGGAGTTGTTGTTAGGTGGAGTAGTTTAAGGCGGCCAAACTTAACTGTTGCTACGGTCGGATCATTGATTGCTTCGCGCAATGACTCGAAATGGTGAGGTGTGTTGTTGCTTTGGTAGGACGCCAGTTTTGGCGGGAACATCCGGCTGTTACTAAGTTTTGTTGTATTTTTGTGATGCTGGCTAATCAGCGAATGCCACGCACACAGGCCGCGCATCATTTTATAATTGTTGATTTATAATTTTTTATAGGATCTTAACCCTTGGGTAAAACGAAAGATTTGACCTGGTTACTTAAGTTCGTTAACCAGTGTGGTAAACATTATATTTGCCTTGGTTATCTTAACTACTCCCCTTGTTTAGCTCGGAACGTCCACGTTTCGACAAATACTTGGTTTTGCTTCTCTAAAGTACGTAAGCTGGTACTCTTAAATTAGAGGAACTTTACCAACAATTGTAGTATCTTAAAACTAAGTTTACAAATTAATTTCAAATCAAATGTAATAATTCAAAATCAAAGAAAAATGTTACAGCATAAGTTATTTGTCATTCATTTTAATTAGAACCTATTTGTATTGCTTGAACTTGTTTTTAGCTAAATTTCTTCGAAAAACTATCGCAAATTGCTTTTATGGATCCTTTTTCCCTCTATCATAACCGCGGTACCAAGGTCTGCTTCAATAACTTTTTCAGTAAAAATCCTGTCAAATTTGTTTCCTAATCGTTTGTTTCTTCTCAAAAAAACCTTTTGTCCAACTTTATATGTTTTGGGTATTTTTCCGCAATTAAATCTTTTCAGAGTCTTTTCTTGAACTTCCACTAATCTTTTCCAAATATCATTTAATTTCTCAGGAGGGTAGTTATGAAACACATCAATGGGTCTGGCGTTTGTGACCGAATGAATACTGTTATTATATTTGTAGGTTGCTAATAAAACAAGATCAATAATTTCACATATTTGTTGCTGTTTTTTAATGCAACGTGCTATTTCGAGCAATGTTGAGTGAAACCTTTCGACTTGGCCATTGCTTTCGCTGTGAAGCGTAGGTATGAAGAATTGTTCAATTGAGAAGTGATCTCTTAGCAACGTTTTTATTAGGTTGGATTGAAAAGCTCCTTCGTTATCTGATACAATAATTTTCGTGTTATTAAATATAAGTAAAATCTCCATAAGGGCATCCTTAATGTCGGTAGTGGATCTAGACGCTATAGCTTTAACGACAGCAAATTTCGAAAATTTGTCCACGCATGTTAAAAAGTTTTGCTTGCCGGCAAAGAAAATGTCCATATGGATAATTTCGCCCGGGAGCTTTGGAATGGGCGTTTTTCCAATTCCTGGATTAGGCGGTTTACGTTGATATTTGTTTTCCAGGCAAATTTTACAATTTGCGATTAAATTTTTTAACATTTTCTTCAAACCTGGAAAATAATATTCTCTGGAAATTTGACGAACATTTTCGGATAAGCACCGGTGGGCCCGATTATGTTCTGTAGCAACTGTTTCTAGTTGGTCATCTTTGTTAATAAGATCGATTACGAGTAATTCCGTGTGAACAAATTTTACACCTGGAAACTCAGACAATATGCGACCCTGTATTTGCCCTAAAGTGGAAAGATCGCAGTGAATTCCGTTTGTACCATTATAATTAATTGCGGATTTCAGAGAGCAAATCAACTTTTCGACAGTATCGAAAAATATGGTGTGCCGAATAAATTTTTGAAACAATATTTTTGTTTTTTTATCGAAAATGCTGGATTTGGTAAGAATAAGTTGATTTTTAAATTGGTTAACAGGGTGCTTTATAGTTTTTATAATATCACTTGATGACTCTTCACTGTGAACAGTTCCACCTGAAGCAGAATCTTCCAGATTGTTAACGAACTGCCTAGAAAGAGCATCGGCTACCTTATTTTCTTTTCCAGGCTTATAATAAAAGTTTGGGGAAAATTCCTCTACGAATGCGCGCCATCTCTTCATTTTGCTATTCGGATTTTTTTCTGATATGGAGAAAATGAGGGGTTGATGGTCAGTGAAAATATTAATACTTCTTATTCCATAAAGATAATGTCGCAGTGTTTTTAAAGCCCATACGATGGCGAGAAGCTCACGTTCATTCGTGGCATAATTTTGTTCTGTACTTGAAAGGGTTCTCGAAATCATAGTAATGGGGCGGCCATTTTGGGACAAAACAGCGCCTACAGCACTTGACGAAGCATCCGTCGTAAGATCGAAGGGAAGACTGTAGTTGGGATATTGCAGAAGGACATCTTCTGACGCTAAAACTCGTTTTACGTTCTCGAAGGAACGTAATGCGTCGCGATCAAGTACAATTTCAACATTTTTCGATTTTTTTGCACCTACGTGTCCATTATCACCGCGAAGGTATTTAGTCAATGGCTTTACCATATCGGCATAATTCTTTATGAAACGGCGATAATAGCCTGATAGGCCGAGAAATGACCGCAACGCACGTAACGTTGTTGGAAGTTCATAATTCAAAATGGCATTGACCTTATCTGGACTTGTTTTAATACCATCTGCTGAAACTATAAAGCCCAAAAACTCAACTTCGGCTTGGAAAAATTTCGATTTTTCTGTAGAAACTCTCATTCCCGCTTTTTCTAGCTTGCTTAAAATTTTATCAATACTATTTAAGTGCGAATATTCATCGGGGGAATAAATTATTATGTCATCGATATAGACATGACAACATTTTCCGATATCTTCGCGTAAAACGTCATCGATAGCTCTTTGAAAGATGCTAGGCGCGTTCTTTAATCCAAATGGTAGCCTACAAAATTCGTATTTTCCGTTGTTAATGCTAAACGCGGTTTTTTTTCTATCTTCCTCGCACAAAACGATTTGATGGAAACCAGATTTTAAATCTATGGTGGTAAAGTACTTTGATTTTCCTAGGTTGGCTAAAATTACAGTTGTATCTGGTATTGGGTACCGATCGGAAATGGTTTTTTCATTAATTTTTCTGTAGTCAATAACTAAGCGCAGTTTCTGATTTCCACATTCATCTAAACCTTTCTTAGATACTACGTGAACTGGTGAATTATATGGAGAACAAGATTCTCTTATTATACCATCTCTGAGGAGAGCTTTAATTTCACTATTGATAAACGGCGCTACCGAAACCGGATACGGGTAGCTTTTGGTATAAATTGGGTCGTTTGTTTGAGTACGAATGTTTGCCTTGACTTTAGTATTAAACGGCAATTTTCTATTTGAATCGGCAAAAGCATTTATATTTCTGTTGATCATCTCACGAAACTGTGAGTTAATGTGAGATGGAACAGAGTTTTCTTCAATTGTTATTAAATTGCTCTGGTTGCATGAGAGGTGTTTAAGTTTGGTTTGACCATTACGGTAAAACAAATATCCTCTTTCCGTATCGATATTTGCTTCAATTTCCTTGAGGAAGTCATATCCGATGATACCATCAAACGTACTTAGATTTGGAAGTAAGTAAAACGTCGAGGTATGGTCAAGAACGTTCAAAAGACATTTTTTATTTATTAAATTTATACCATTGATTGATCTTAATTTGAAAGGTTTGACGACATTTTTGATACCCTGGAGAAAGGGAAGATTTTTAATATAGTTCTTAGAAGTGCCTGTATCGATTAGAATGCGCAGCTCCTGACCACTCTTAGAAGTTTTAGATATAAAGGGCAGGAGCGATTTTAGTTTAAATAGTTGACTTCTTCAGTTTGTTCAATTGGAGTATCAGATTGGAAATAATTATAGGTATCATTATTGTTTTGATAGTCTTCGTCATAATTTCTAGAATTGTAGTCTTGGGGATAATCATCGTCGTATGTTTCACATTCTGGTTCATCATTGAAATTCACCTTTTGAGACATATAGTTAATTCTTTGCATTTTATTAAACGGAGTTTTATTAGAAGCGGATTGTTCGCGTGATCGCTTAAATACTACAGGTTGATTAGGGGAAGGATATTGTTGCTGAATGTTTTTTCTTAGGTTATGAAATTGATTACTGCGTTGTTCTTCCCTTTGGTTAAAGTTATATGAATTTTGAGGTGAAAAACGTTTTTGATAATATGAGGTCGTGTGGTCGATTTCCATAGGTGATGGTCTGTCATTTTGGGAATTGAGCATACCTGATTGACCCTGTCGCTGACTCGGCTGAAAATGAGGCATTACTTTCATCGAGCTGCCTGCAGCGAAAGCTCGAGCGAAATCTTGTCGCAAGTGGCTGATTTGTAGCTCTTGAGTTATTGCAAGTGCAGATGGGAGGTCACGTGGCCTCGCCGAAAATAATATGTCACACAATGGACGCCGAAGTCCAGAAATGAAAACACGTAATGCATTTTCTCTTGCTCTTTCGTTCATAGCAGCAATGGTTTCACTATTACCGCTATAACACATAATTTGCTTATTTATTATAAGCGTTAATTGTTTATCGACTCTGTCATAATAGTCAGAAATAGGAAGATTTCCTTGCCTTAACACGCTTAGTTCATTCTCTAACACATACAGCGGCCTTTTGTCGGAATACGCTAAATCTAATCTGGAAATTATTGCTTTAAAGTTAAGGATTGTATTAAATGATGAAAGGGTAGAATTAGCAGATTCTGTAATTTTATTCCGAAAAATCCCCATAGCAATATAATATTTTTCTGAACCTTCCTTATAGTATTCCATTGCGAAATGTGCAGCGGTCCGCCAAGCTGGATATGAAGCAGCATCTCCTTTGAATTCAGGTAGGGATTTTATTAAATCCAAACTTGCGCTATTATCCAAAATAAGGGGATTGATAGATACTGGCGTGTAAGTCTGAGCAGTGGGAGGAGCTAATCGATTTAACGCTAAAGTGACTTGGCTTATCTGCTTATCTGCTCAGCAAATGCTTGTCTAGTGCGCTCAGTAGCCACATTTACTATTTCAAGCACCTGCTCCCTACTTATACTCATATTGGTATTAAAGCAAATGGATTTTTCGTATGAAAAATATTTAATTATTAATTTCTAAACAAAATTACTTGCGAAATATTGTAGTTTTTAGTAAAAATATGTAGTTATTTTTTTATTATTATTTTTTTTTTTTTTTTGCGGTTGGAGAAAGCGGCCGTTTCAAAGAAAAAAACGATTCACTGGATTGGAAAATAAACCAAAGACTTAAAAAAAAATGAAACAATTTCAACTAAGAACAGCCTTCCACCACGTGCAATTTATCATAGAGGTTATCTCAGAACAAAAAGCAAATTTAATAAACAGGTTTTTCGTTTTATTATTTTATATCGAAATATTTATTTTTAAGAGGGCAATATTCTCTTTTCACTAATTTATTTCACTTAGAATGTGGTTTTCAATAAGTGAATATTTCACTGCACAAATAATTTCACTTTACAATTTTTTCACTTTTTTATGATTTTGAATTATTACTTACAGAACAAGTTTTAATTATATCCAAAATTATTAATATTCTTCAGGATCTTCGTTTCATCAGGATGCGTGGTTCTCCTCTATTTTATTGGATTATCCAGTTGCTGGAGGTCCTTGGGTTGGGCGCCAATTAATTAGAATGCAAGTTTTTACTTATGGCGATGTTGCTCGCTTTATTGCTGATTACTAATTAAAGTTTTACAATTTTGTTTCATTACTCTTAGCCTAAGCTCAGCCTCTTCTCTGCGTTGTTGTTATTTTACTCGTGCCCAGTCGAACTTAGGAGTTGTTGTTAGGTGGAGTAGTTTAAGGCGGCCAAACTTAACTGTTGCTATGGTCGAATCATTGATTGCTTCGCGCAATGACTCGAAATGGTGAGGTGTGTTGTTGCTTTGGTAGGACGCCAGTTTTGGCGGGAACATCCGGCTGTTACTAAGTTTTGTTGTATTTTTGTGATGCTGGCTAATCAGCGAATGCCACGCACACAGGCCGCGCATCATTTTATAATTGTTGATTTATAATTTTTTATAGGATCTTAACCCTTGGGTAAAACGAAAGATTTGACCTGGTTACTTAAGTTCGTTAACCAGTGTGGTAAACATTATATTTGCTATTCTATAGAAAAGATAAAAAGATACAACTTATTCCGGGATTAAAAATAGCGTTTTTGTAAATTATAGCCAGATCGGACAAAATAATAATTTTTGAGTATTTAAATTAAAACATCCAACATACTTGTATAAAATTATTGTATATTGAATTTGTAATATATGCGGAAACTTTTTAAATCTTTGTTTATGATTTTGTGGTATATTAAATTACGGGCTTTTGAACTTTCAATACTTAATAAAGAGGATTAAGTTTGTCAGATCTCAATTTATAAATGCTTTTAAAAATTTTTCATTGAAAATTACTACTTCTATGCTTTACAGTACAATGAATGGCTACAACAAATCCCTGCGTTCACATATATTTATACCCGGAACAGGGTATATTCAGTTTGCCACGAAGTTTGTAACACACAGAAGGAAGCGTCGGAGACCCTATGAAGTATATATGTATATACATGATCACTGTGTTGTACTGAGTCGATTTAGCCATCTCCGTCTGTCTGTCTGTCCGTCTGTTTGTATATATAGGAACTAGTCCCTTAGTTTTTAAGAAATTTGAAATTTTGCAAAATGACGTTTGCTTCTTCAAGAAGCTGCTCATTTGTCTGAACTGCCGATATCGGAATCAAGTTCTTGTATGGAAAACTTTCACATTTGATAACATATCTTCACAAAAGTTGGCACAGGTTATTTTCTAAGGCAATAATGTAATATACGAAGAAATTGTTCAGATCGGCTTACTATAGTATATTGCTTCCATACAAACTGAACACATAGTTACTAAAAGAAATGCACCTGTGAAACTAATATACCTTTCACAGGTGCATTTCTTTTAGTAACTATGTGTTCAGTTTGTATGGAAGCAATATACTACTACTATACGGTGGAGCCGAATTTAAGATTTTTTTTGTTTTGGCATAATTTCAATCTGGTCGTTCCAGTCATTCCAATTGCCAAATGTCAAAACCTATCAGATCCAATCAACTGTCAAAGTTGGGTAGATGCGCGGATCTCTCATTTCCAATGACGGGAGAGTTGGGCATCTCTTTGTCTCTGCATATACTATGCATAGTCTTTATCTTTACCGGCATAGACACCGCTTAAGTTGTTATAGCCGAGTTAACAACAGCGCGCAAGTCGTTTCTTGTTTTCCCAACGTGGCGTCAGTTGGAAATTCCAAGCGAAGCCAAGTCCTTCTCCACCTGGTCTTTCCAACGGAGTGGCGGTCTTGCCCTTCCTCTGCTTCCCGGGTACTGTGTACTTTCAGAGCTGGAGTGTTTTCGTACATTTGGACGACATGACCTAGGCAGCGTAGCCGCTGTTTTTTAATTCGCTGAACTATGTCTATGTTGTCGTTTATCTTATACAGCTCATCGTTCCATCGAATACGATATTCGCCGTGGCCAACGCGGAAAGGAACATAAATCCTCCGGAGCACATTTCTCTCGAAAACTCGTAACGTCGACTCATCAGATGTTGCCATCGTCCATGCCTCTGCACCATATAGCAAAAAGGGAATAATGAGTGACTTATAGAGTTTGGTTTTTGTTTGTCGAGAGAGGACTGTAATTATCAATTGCCTACTTTGTCCGAAGTAGCACCTGTTGACAAGAGATATTCTGCGTTGGATTGCGAAGCTGACGTTATTGTTGCTGTTAATACCAAGATATACGAAATTGACTACGACTTCGATGTTATGACTGTCAGCAGTGATATGGGAGCCTAGTCGATTGCGACGACATTCGACATTTGTTTGATGACAGGAGTAATTTCGTCTTGCCATCGTTCATAACCAGACCCATTTGCTTTTTGCGGTTGCTGATATGATATCAATGCAATCGACGTACGCCAGCAGTTGTACACTCTTATTAAAGATAGTGCCTTTCCTAGTCCTAGAGAGTCGCCTTGTCTGAAACCTTGTTTTGCGGGGATATCAAATACAGACATCGCGGCATAAAGGCAGCTCTTTTTTGTGCTGTCAAAAGCAGCTTTGAAATCGACGAAGAAGTCATCTGTTCGATTCTCTTTTCACGGGTCTTTTTCATGATTTGGCTCATGGTAAATATCTGGTCAGTTATTGATTTTCCAGATCTAAAGCCACACTGATAAGGTGCAATCTGTTTGTTGACGTTGGGCTTTAATCTTTCACACAATACGCTCGATGTTGTCGAGACTTATCCCACGGTAGTTGGCGCAGATTGTGGAGTCTCCCTTTTTGTGGATTGGGCATAGCACACTTAAATTCCAAATGTTAAGAATGCTTTCGTCCGTTCATATTCTACAAAGAAGCTGATGCATGCTCCATGCTTATTTTTAAACGTTCTAATTTAGTTAATCATGGACAAACTGGAAATGTTAATGTCTTTTGAGGTTCCCCTGGTTATTGTAAAACTAAATATTTTCGATATTTTTAGTTAATCATGGACAAACTGGAAATGTTAATGTCTTTTGAGGTTCCCCTGGTTATTGTAAAACTAAATATTTTCGATATGCTGAAAATTTCACAAAATTTGGTGGATATACAGTAAAATCCGCTTAAATGCATCGCGAAAAACTCCAGTTTTTGAGGTATCACTTATGTAAGTCCTTCGATGTGAGCTCAAAGCCAAAATTATTAACTTATTTTAAAACGAGAGTAATGTTCCTTTAATACTTAGATTTATCAAAATACTAAAATAATGTCAAGCTGCCACAAGCAGATGTAATATAAACGTATGTACATATTAGTTTAAATATTGTGCAATGAATTTATAACTTACTTCACATAAATATTTTAATAAAGAAAATCATATACGGAGGAAATTTTCAATACGGGCAACTCCCATAACTGTACAAATTTCTTGAACACAATGTTTTCATTAATATTTTGATACAGAATTAATTCCTATAACCGGACATGAGTACATTCCAATGATCGCGCCAGAACAATATTTTGATAATACTGCGTTCAAAATATACATATCTGATAAACGGACAAAAGCATTGCGATGGTGGGTGTCCGTTTATGAAGAATTGCACTGAAATACAATTTATTAATTTGTAAATACAATTTGTAAATTTGTAAATATACTCTTGCAACCAGTTGCTACATCTAACAGTTGTACGTAGATATAGGGTTCGTGCAAGCTGTAACTTGAGTAAAAATTTAGACATATTGTTGAAACTTTGTATGTATGTCTGAGTACAAAAAGAATTCAGTTCGTAGATGGGCGTAATCGGACCACTGCCAGTCCACAAATCGCTATTAACCGATAATATTTGTGACATAACTAAGCACTAAATTAATATATAAAGCTTAAATTTGATACTGAGAATCTCAGTAACAAGGGGCATCTGTGGATAAAAAATTTTGAAAAAGTGGGCGTGGCGCCGCCCCTAATATATTTAATGTGCATACCTCCTTAAATCACAACAATAAAATTCACCCAGTACGAATATTGCAAGAACTATTACCGATAGTGTGAAAATGGATGTAATCGGATGAAAACCTCGTTCACTCCCCATATAACGGTACTGTTCAAAACTACTAAAAGCGCGATAAATCAATAACTAAATGCGTCTGAAACGTAAAATTTGCTGCCGGAATGGTATGAGAACGCTTTATGAGAGCCGATGTGAAAATTGCGCGATGGGCGTGGCACCGTCCACTTTTTGGTGAAATCCCATATCTCGGGACCCGACTTACCGGTTCCGACAAAATTTAGTAAGTGGAATTTTTTTTTATATTCTAATGTAACGTTGTGAAAATGAGCGAAATCGGACAATAACCACGCCTACTTCCCATATAGCACAATTTTAAATTCCACTGATAATGTTCAGTTTTCAGTACAAAAATCAAGAAGCAATTAATATAACGGGATTAAACTTTACACGCATAAGGCTTAGTGCATGCTACCCAAAAACGTTTTCAAATCCAACAAAAAATGTTCATGTCCCTAGGTACCGAATATTTTGTACGACCCAGATTTTCGAGTAGAATCGGAATCGAGTTTACCATCCCTACTGGCAGCCATCGCGTGCACATATAATAACCTCCCCACAATAACCACCACAAAAAAATTATTATTTTTTCCATGTTATTTATATGGAAAATAGAAAATTTTAAAGAGGCACCTCTTAATATTATTATTAAGAGCTCATCTTTTGAGTGACTTTCTTTTTCACATTTTTGAAAGTTTTTCGCCTGTTTTTCAGTTGAAAAAAAAGGTTGACTCAGAATGACACACCCTAGTATGTATATATAAAATTCTTTGGATTTCGATCCTCTGGTTGACGTTTTACATCTTAAGGCAGTGTTTCCCAAAGTGGGCGATAACGTCCCCTTGTGGGCGGTGCAGGTGTCAAGGGGGGCGGTAAGAGACCCAGAAAGAAAATGGGGGCGTTGTGTAGAGGCCTGGGGGGTTATTTGTAATTCTATTTAGCTAAGAGGCCTCATAGACAACGACTACATGAGCTCTCGACTCTCAACAACAACTTGTGAACATCAACTAATATGAATTAAAAGATTGCTCAAACTCGGTTCTATATTTCTATCCGCGTAGTTCATATATCTGTCCTATTTTATTGAATATAGAAAAAATTAAAATCATGTCAATCGGTCGCTCCGTTTCATAACGGGGCATCTCGACAGGATAGAATTTATAGAATACTAACTGTCAAACGTATTGCTATTGCCATTGCCAAATCTGTATGTGGGCATTTTCTATCATAATATGTGACCTGGTCTACGAAAAGGGAGCTAACGTGCGAAAACTAGTTTTCTGGGAAACAGCTGTTAAAAATAAACAACTCGTTTCGTCAGTTTCTCGTTATCTCATTAATTGTTCTCCTTTCCAGAGGCTTCAAGGACGTCCAGTAAGTGTTGTTTTTGGTCGGAATATTATTATAGTTCATCGTGTAAGTTGCTAGTGTGGAACATTTAAAAAAGTAACACTGAAGAAGTGATGTTTACTCTAATACCGCGCAGCTGCTGTTGTCTTGTTCTCATTCGTCTCTCTTTCCGGATGTTCTGTTATCACATTTGTGTAAGTGTTTCTGTTGATTATCGTCTTCGCATTTCGCATGAAATGAAACATGAGTGTTGATGAGGAGTTCAGTGCCGTATACGGACAATATTTCCATGAAAAGGATGATGAAAACAATGAAGAGAGCGATTATGATGAAGACGAAGTATGTGTATCTCAGGCGGAAGATGATACCGAACAAACTTTTGTTAAGATTGACCTGTCTGTTGTTGAAGTAAAGGAGGAGGAGCTGGTAACAATATTTCTGTCAAAAGATTGTTGTAATATTAAATGTCATACACTGATACCACGGGAAATGATCGAGAGTACGCGGAACAATTGTTTAGAGATGTCGAAAGATGAACTTGATTTAGTAATACTAAGTCACATCGAAGCTGGAATTATGAGTAACAAAAAGCTAGAAAGTGTATACGCAAAGCTTGCTGGGCGAAAGAAATATGGACAGAGACAGAATACAGAAGTTGTGAGGCATAAAATTACATTTACCTTCTACAGAGTACCTGTTTGTCGTTCGTTTTTCCTTTTTGTACAGGGTGTAACAGTGCGCCAACACGGACTGGCAAATAAACCGAGTAGGTACACATCCAAAGTCATTTAAACCGGCTTGCATCGAAAAAGCTGTTAAATTCATCGAGTCTATAGCTGATTTAATGGCTCTTCCACTGCCCGGATGACTCCCAAAATTTAAGGATTTTCGGATAATGAAACTGCCACCAGCGAGACGAAGTCCTCAATTTATCGAAAATACATTTCTTCACTCAGTGATGACGAATTAAAGATGAGTAAGTCCGCAGTTTTCGACGGATATGGTCCAAATACATACCCTACGTTACAGTTATGAAACCAGCGGATGATCTCTGCGATGTCTGCCGTGGTAAGTAGCTCATTATTTGCTCATTTTATAGTTGTATCAAACGTTGAGATTAAATTCAGTATTTTTTTTCTTTTAATAGGAAACGCAATATCGAATGCGCAAGCCAAAGATGTTACTGACATTGAACGTGAACAGAAGCTTAATAAATTTCTTGATCACCTCCACCGAGCCCGAAATCAACGAGAATATTATCAAAGTTGGTGTAGAAATACTGACCCTACAGCAGTCGTTCTGTCATTTGATTTTGCTCAAACCGTTCACTACCCTGTCAGTCCACAACAACCTGATACAGCATACTTCAAAGCAACCAAGAGGTGCGGAGTCTTCGGAATTACAGACGAAAAACAAAAAGTTCAGGTTAGAATTTCAAACTGAATCATAGGAACTCAAATTGCTCGCCTTTACAGGATCTTACTTATAATTTTTTTTTACAGTACAATTACATGCTAGACAAAAAAAAGATGACGTTAGTAAAGGACCGAACTGTGTTGTGAGCATTCTGCATTATCACCTGGAAACCTACTATAAAGATATTGAAACACTCGTTCTTTTCTGTGACAATTGTGTTGGGCAGAATAAGAATAACACTGTGCTATCATATCTGCAATTTCGTTTGACTCGGGGTCTTAACAAAACTATTTTATTAAATTTTCTGCTTACAGGGCGCACTAAGTTCGCGCCTGATCGTTACTTCGGTATTTTCAAAGGTAAGTATGCTGTCAGTAACATCGACACGTATGCAGATTTACTGCAGTGTGTCGAGGCATCATCACCTGGGGGTTATAATAAAGCTGTATCGCCTGAAAAAGTCGTCTGGTATTAATGGGACAGCTATTTTAAACCACTGTACAAGTCACTTGTTGGAATAACGCAATTCCATCATTTCATAATCTCTACAGATTGTGTAAAAACAAAGAAATTCGCAGACAGTGAAGAAGTGCAGTCCTTTAAGCTTCTGTTAAAACCTATCGATCCTGAAATGCCGAAAGTTATACAACCAGCCGGTTTATCTTTGTAACGTCAGTGGTACATCTATCACAATCTTCGCAGCTTAGTTTCGGATATATCTAAAGTAGATATTGTGGCTCCATTGCCGAAAGATTTGCCATCGAAGAAACGGACGGCAAAAACTAGTGAAGATGTTTTCAAACCAGACGAGGAACCAGGTCCATCTTCCTCAGGATCAACACGTAAAAAGATCTCAAGAAAAATACATAAACTACTCAGCATTATTATTTTTGGCCCATAATACGTTTTTCTAGTGTATAATCATGTCTTTATAGCTTATAATTCAATGTATTTTGTTCATTACAAAAAATATATATTTTTTCGTATTTTTACTCTTCTTTCTCTACATTTTTAGGGAACTTTCAAACAGGTTATAACTTTTTGGATTCTATCACGTGAAAAAGCATCTCATCTTCCATCCGAATCAACTAAGAAGTGAAAATTGATTTTTTGACACCTAAGCCCCCTTTCCGTAGACCAGGTCACATATAATCATTTGCGCAAAGGTGTAGGGTAGGTAGGTTCGAGCTGATGTAGCGCATGCTTTGAGCTCTTGAATAATTTATTTTATCACTTGCGAAACGACGTCGGGTAGATAGCTGATGTAGGGCACGTTTTGAGCTTTTGAACTCCTTAAATATTTTATGTGGTAAATAAAAAAAGGATCTTTATCCTTTCTTACAAATGTATTTCTGGGAAAAATAAGATTATACGAAAAGGAGAAAGATCCTTTTTTTACAAATATATTTCTAGGAAAAATAAGAATTCATATTTTTGGACTACTATGTATATAATAATTGTGCTTAAGCATTCCTATATAAACAATGTAATATTTATTTTGTATTCATTTGTGGTTTTGCGCGCAATAGATGAGCATTACTTACGCCTCCTTTACACTACTCGCGAAGTTAAACATATTTCTCAAAGCAAAACAATGTCGGAAGTAAAAAAGAAGAGACGGCAATACTGTGCGGAATACATTAAATCCGGATTCATTGAAAATCCCACAAACCCATCCTCGCCTTTGTGTCTTCTATGTCTAAAAACGTTTTCAAATGAAGCAATGAAGCCTTCAAGACTGCAAGATCATTTGAATAAAATGCATCTAGATAAGAGAGACAAGAATGTAGCATATTTTCAAGACCTAGAGAAGAAGTATAATACTCAGCCAAGTGTAGCAAAACTATTTTCGGCGGCTGCTAAGCAAGATGACGACGGACTTCGAACTTGGTACAATATCTCTTTGTTAATTGCTCAAAAAGGCAAACCACATAACATAGCAGAAGAGTTAATATTGCCAGCAATAAATGAAGTAATAACTACTATGCTTCATAAACCGGCCGCAGATATTATCCGAAAAATTCCTTTGAGTAATAATTCTGTGCAAAGACGAATTGATGAAATTTAATTGTGCGATCACCTTAAGACAAGCCAATTCTCAATTCAGCTCGATAAGTCCACTTTACCTTTGCTGACTTGCCGATTAAAAGAGGCTTAAGTTTTTCGGTATCATCCATCCATTTGCTGTAAAATAAAATGGTGAATCAATCTTTACTGTGCTTACCCCCATGACATTTTTTATTTTTAAAGGCAGTTTCATCAGCATTAAGTATATCCTTAGGTTCGTAATCTTTTATCTGATCACTCATCTTTCCCTTCCATTCACAGCATACGCCATCACTGAAACAAGAACTTTCGCCGCACATTTTTTTCAATGTGATATCGTGCTGCTTTTTAAATCGATCTAGCCAACCACTGCTTGCCTTAAAATCTATTATTTTAATAGCTTTTGCAAAAAACAAAGCCTATTCTTTTAATAACCCGCTTCTGTTCACTATGAGATCATGATTGCATAATACATTTTTTTTATGTAGAATTAATGTTAATGTTGATGGAGCGATATTAAATTGTTTGCCACTTAAATTTTTTTTTGTTTCATTACACTGTGATAGTAAAAAAAAAAAAGACAAGACCAAATTCGACGGTTTCCCCCTATTTCGGGTCCTACGAATCGAACTGCATCATTACTTTTTTGAGTTACAATCATGGTTTCATACAAAAATTTTTGTTGAAGTTTTTCATCAAAATGGCCCATTGTAAGAGAAAGGCACATTTTTCTTCGGTCTCTAACTTTTTAATGTTGACTTTTTTTGGTATTAAACTTTCTTTGTAAAGCTTCTCAGAATAAGTCCGTCTTTAAGTTCTTAGATGACTGTAAACCCCAAAATCAATGTTTGTTGTGTCCTTATAGCCAATATGTCGAAAAAACTGAAATTTAATCCATTTGTTTTAATGTTTTTTCCCTCACGTTTCGTCAATATTATAATTTACCCTTTGATACTTATACATTAAGTGACATCTTGTAATAGTAAGAAACTTAAGCAAAGACAACGTTCTGAGCAAACTAACCATTAGAAAAAAAACTTATCAAAATTTGTATTTTTTAAAAAAGCTACACTAACTATGTTTGTGTGCTATTTTATTTTTTTTGTATCTTATAAGTGTTATCAATAAGTATCATAAATTTGTACACAATATTTAAATTAAATTTAATAAGACTCATCTATCAATGTCCAACACAAATCAGCAAGCAACGAGTCAAGCTTTTTGCCACTGTACCAATGCTCAAGGGGGGCGGCGACTTGGTGAAATCTTTCTCCATGCTCATCGGATTCAGGCGGAACTTGCTGCTCAAAATAGTCCTTGTGATGGTGAAGGAAATTAATTTTTAAGGACATATTCACACCTATTTCTTCAAAAGCGTCTACCATGTCATCCACATATTTTTTCCAATCTTCAGACCGGTGCACTCCTAAGCAATGGTTTATAACGATCATAACGGAGTTCCAGGCAATTTTTTCATTTTGGCCTTAGAAGTTTCTGCGAATTTTGCGTTCTTCATAGTTTTTTTTATCGGGGGCCC
>NW_026089623.1:2773036-2806589 GCF_024586455.1 Bactrocera neohumeralis
TAGGTTGTCCTGTTATTTTATTAAGAAACCTGAATCCACCTAAACTTTGCAATGGCACGCTTTTGCTGGTAAAATTACTGAAAACTTTCATAATAGAGTGCACAATACTCACAGGATGTGGTACCGGAGAAGATGTATTGATTCCCCGGATCCCTATGATACCATCGGATTTACCATTCCAATTTAAACGTTTACAATTTCCTGTAAAGACATCTTTTGTAATGACCATTAATAAATCGCAGGGTCAAACCTTCAACGTTGCAGGCTTAGATTTGAGCGTTGACTGTTTTTCACATGGCCAACTGTATGTCGCTCTTTCAAGAGTAACCTCAAGAGAAAACATGTTTGTATTGTCGAATGACAAGAAAGCTGTGAACGTTGTATATAAAGACATTCTGTAATATGTTAATTGTTGTTGTAAAAATAAAATAAATATGTAAAAATGCAAAAAAATGTAGGGTATGAATTTAGATATTCCAAAGATAGCAAGGAAGTCTTCATGGTATAAAGAAAGGGGAATTGTTTTACTCCAAATGTAACGCGTGCGGGCCACGGGCAGTAATGAATAAATCAAAACTACGGGATCGATTTTAATCATTTTTTCAGTGAGTGACATAGGCCTTATATTTTATTTCCGTGCGAGGCCGGGGCGGGTTGCTAGTAATATATAAATCAGGTTAAGTTAATATAGTGGCAGATGCATTATCTAGACAGTAGTTGAATCAGGTTTCTGATGATTCATCGGAAATGCGACTCAACATTCGGCGGAAAGCTCAGATAATGTACAAATTCGGGAAACAAAAAAACCATTGAATCAGTTTAAACAGCAAATATTACTGGGAAAGGAACGTTTTACGATACATAAATCGGTAATTAATACCGATACGTGATACGTAAGAAATTGTGAGATTTGTAATAAAGATAGATATGATAAGCATCCGCAGAAAGTACCAGGTTCCTATACCGAAGGATGAGGGGATACAAGTTCACATGAATATATTTTATACGCAGTCTTTAAAATTTATTACATGCATTGACGCATATTCGAAGTTTTTAGTTGTTAAACATATTGAAGATAAGATTAATTTAGAAGATAAAGTGTAAAAATATTGCAAAGTTTTCGAAATGTTAGAAGAATAACAATTGACCATGAACCAGAATTTACAACAGTGCAGTTTAAGAATTTGATGCAAAGAATTCAAGTTGAAATTTACTTTTGTAACCAAATCACAGTACCACAAACGGTCAGGTTGCGAGAGTTAATAGAAATTAATTGAAATTGCTCTGTCTGAAGCAGGAATATAGCTTGATCAGCTTTTCTGAATCAATTTATATGGTGTTTACCAATAAAACAAAAAACTATAAATTCTGTAACTGATAAAAACCCGTTCGGGATCCTTTATAACAAGGTAGTGCATGATACTGTACCATCAAAGCTTTTGTCAGCACAAAGTAAAATGCTGGAAAGGCATAATAAGAACAGAAATCTAAAAACTTATTTATGTGGGGAGATAATATACGAAAAGATTCCTAGACAAAGAATTAAGCTGAATCCCGGATATTAAAGACATATTGTAAAAGAGGATTTAGGAAATAATTTAGAATTAATCGGTAAAACAAGGATAATATAAAGTCATAAACGAAACCTTATTTACTTTTTCAGAAAACGATGACAATAATAATTTTAATGTTGCTAACAATAGCAAAGGCAGATTTTGTGGACTTTACGAGAGAAAACTACGCATTAATGCAGGATGGAAATATGTTTATATAATGACTATGGGGAAGTGTTTCATATAACTAATTTAACATATTTTGAAGAGATAATATCATAAAACGTATTGTAATGGTAAAATGAGGTACAATAACTTAGAAGAAGTTAACAAAAATGATGTATTTGATATACAATTTAGAATAGCAACCAGAAATAGAACTTATAGAGACTTTGTTAGGACACCAAAAAACAGACCTTATGTAACCTTAATGTAAAAAATTGTAAAAAAGAATAGGTAAATTTTTATTGTAAAATTGAAAATACCAATACTTGTTTATCAGAAATTTTAACTGGTAAAAAAGCCAAATGTAAAAATATTCAAGAAAGAATTATATGAAATTAAAGAAGGTGCAATATTAGTTTCAGGAAACCATACTATTGATCGTCAATCGGTAAATGGAGTTTACCTTGTTACATTTAAATATCAAACAAATATTGCTAACATATCTTATGAAAATACCGATTCAAAAATTTGGGAATATGTTAAAACTAGAGATTTGAATAATTTAGAAATTATCAAATTTATTGAATCTGAGGATTATGATTTAAAAAATAATATATATAAAAAAATATAAATTTTATTAATTGGATTTTTATAACTATCACAATTATAATTATAGCAGTATACGTAGTTTTTAAACTGTTAAAACTAATTGTAAGTTGTAAGGAAAATAGAAATTCAAAAATGCAAGAAGAAATGTTCAATAAACTTACTTTTGGAATTGATAACTAGACACATCTAATGACAGAATAGAGACGATTCTCTTAAGGAAAGAGATAAATAATATTGCCCTTAGCTCAATAGCATAACGGGTAATATATACAAAAACTATAATAAGAAATCCGTAAAGCTTTAATTGAATTAATAAGAAATAAACGAAGCTGAGTCAGCTTCAATTTATAAACATATCTTAAGAAATTCGAGTTCTTTAATGAGGTTTGAACTGCGCAGTTAGTATTAAGGGGTTATATACAGTTAGGAGGTCGAAAAAAAGGCATTTTTCAAGAATTTGTTCTAAGAAAACTATTTCGTTTATTGATTTGAAACTTGGCAGGTATATTATGACAACCTTAAACTATATTCACATATTTTTTATTGCCAAAAATAATGATCGGGAACGTTGATATTGCCAATTTTGCAGAGGTCCGCAAAAAAAAGGCCTCTTGCGGTGAGCACGATATCTCCGGACTGGATCATCTAAAATGCAAAAGCCAAATAAATTTCATTAATATAATAAATAATCTAGTGATTGATCGAAGGAATTAGCAAAAAAAAAAAATTTTTTGACAAAATGGCGGCTACTCAAAGCAAAAGGTTCGATTTTCGACCAAAATTCAGGTCTATAATTGTTTATAAAAATAAGAAATTTTCATCGGATGTGGAAATCTTTCGATTAATTACTAAAAAATATAGCTAAGAAGCTTGTGTAAAAATTTCAGACCGATCGGTTGAGCCGTTTCTGAGAAATCTTGCTCACCGATTTTGAAAACACCGTTTCGAGAAAAACGAGTTTAAAGTTTTGAAAGCACTTTACATGTAGTCGGCGCGCCATCACTAATGTGTCTATAACTTCGAAAATATTCGTCGGATCGACTTGAAATTTTGTACGTGCATACTCAGATATATATATATTAAGAAAACGCAAAAAAAATCGATTTTTTGAAAATCCTAACTGTATATAACCCCTTAAGTAAACAATATTGTAACCTATAAATAAATGCATCATGGAATAAAGAACACTTTCGATTGTAGTCAAAAAGAAGATAGTTTATTTTTTAAAAACGCGTTCCACGCTATACGAAAGTTAATTCGCACACATAACAAAAACTGTTGTTTTTGTTTACGCACTGCCTAGGCATTGTACATACCTAAAAATCTTAAACACAGTAATTTCAAAAATGTTAAAGAACTCAAAAACGTTTTGCTCTCCAAACAAAGAACACTTAACCGATTCGGACACCGTTAGTCTACTGATAATTTTTGTATTGTAAAATACGCTGTTTACTTCAAACAAGCAGGTAGAACCGCTCCAAAACGGATAAATCCCTGATCGTATGAAAATATGAGATGATGCAATATAATGAAATTTTATGTATTGTAAAATCTAAAGCCGCAGGTTACAGAATATCTGTGAGTGAGTGAGTCAGGGTATCAAACTGCATTAGAAACACCTTAGAATTTTCATGTCACAAATTATGTGTCTACCAGTGTAATCAATGTATACTGTGCACTACAAAACATGTAGATAGATACCACAAAACATTTGTAGATATTATAAAAAAGACAATATTGAATCAGAAATTTGGTAACAAACCGATTCAATTGATGAGGAAAAAACTGAAAATGACAAAATCAATTGTTTAAATAATTAATATATTTTTATAATATAGTTTAAGATAATCCATTGCAAGAAATTTGCTAATATAATAAACAAAAATGTAATTAAAATACATAGACATTATATGTGTGATTTTTTCAATTTCATATATTCTCATTATACTCTTGCAACCAGTTGCTACAGAGTATTATAATTTTGTTCACCTAACGGTTGTACGTATCACCTAAAACTAAGCAATATAGATATAGGGTTATAACTATGTACATTGTACATACATATATATTAGGTTGTCAAATATCTCCCTTCCGTCTTCCTTGAATTTCGCGGTTATGTATAAAGCACTACAGAGCTCGTATCTGGCAATACTATACATCTTTGAAAGGTCTTGCCATAACTTACAAAACGACGCTATGCATGATTAGTTTAGATATTGCGTTCAACAGTTATAGGCGTGTAAACCTGGAGTTCTCTAACTGCGAAATTCGCGCTATTTTAAAGTTTTCCTTCGTTAAAGGCAAATCCGCTAGAGACACGTTCCGTGAGATTAATGGTGTTTTGAGGGATGGTACTCTATCACTTCGAACTGGGGAGGAATAGTTTCGACGATTCAGAGCGGGTGAAAACGACACCATGGATAAGTCAACCGGCGGAAGACCCTGTGACGACGAATACCGATCAAATCATGGAAAACATCGAGTGTGAGTTAGTCATAAAAACATTTTAAATCATCTGCAGAAGGCTGGATACACAAAAAAGCTTGATGTTTGAGTGGCGCATGATTTGACGCAAAAAAACCTTCTGGACCAAATCAACGACTGGGATATGCTGCTGAAACGGAACGAATTCGACCCATTTTTGAAGCCGATGGTGACTGGCGATGAAAAATGGATCACATACGACACAATACCAAGCGAAAACGGTCGTGGTCAAAGGCCGATTGATAGCCAGGAAGGTTTTGCTGTGTGTTTGGTGGGATCGGAAGGAAATCAGCCACTTTAAGCTGCTCCCATATGGCCAGACGCTTAATTCTACCATCTTCTGCGAACAACTGGACCACTTGAAGCAAGCGATCGACCAGAAGTGTCCAGAATTGGCCTACAGGAAGAGTGTAGTGTTCCACCAGGACAACGCCAGACAACACACTTCGTTGATGACGCGTCAGAAGCTACGGGAGCTCGGATGGGAGGTTTTATCGCATCCACCTATAGCCCGGACATAGCGCCAAGTGATTACCACCTGTTCCTGTCCATGGCGAACACCCTCGTTGGTAAAATTGAACTAAAAAGAGGCCTGTGAAAGGTGGCGCATTGAACTAAATCCGATCACTGTAACATTTTTTATAAAGCATTGAATATAGAACAAAAAAGCGCAAGGGAGATATTTGACAACCTAATAAATGATCAGGTTTACGAGAAAAGTTGAAATCCGTTTGACTATCCGTCTGTTCGAACGTCCGTCCATGCAAGCTGTAACTTGAGTCGAAATGGAGATATTTTGACGAAACCTGGTATGCGCTTTCCTTAATACAAAGGAAATTTCGAGTTCATAGATGGGCATAATCGGACAACTGCCACGTCCACAAGTCGCCGTTAACCGAAAACATATGTATAAAGTGCCATAACTAAGGACTAAATTAATATATAAAGCTATAATTTATGTCTCGAGACCCGACTAACCGATTTCTACAAAATTTATTACGTGGCATTCTTCATATATTCTTATGTCACCTTGTGAAAATGAGCGAAATCGGAAAACAACTACGCTTACTTCCCATACAACACAATTTTAAATTCCACTTGAATCGTTCAATTTCCAGTATACAAATCATGAAGCAATTAATATAACGGAATTTAACTTCGCACGAATAATGCCTTTAGTGTGTGCCACCTTATGACCAACAAATTTATGAATCCAACAAAAATTGATCGAGCCCCTTCTATTTTTTTAGAAACCACTTGCGCGGATATAGCCGAGTTAACAACAAGTTGACGTTGTTGTTGATGCTGGTTCAAGATAGACGAAGTTATCTACGACTTCAATATTATTACTGTCAACAATGACGTGAGAGTCAAGTCGCGAGTGGGACAACTGTTTGTTTGATGACTGAAGATATTTCGTCTTGCCCTAGTTCACCACCAGACCCACTTGCTTCGCTTCCTGATGCATTCTGGAGAAAGCAGAACTAACAGCGTGGTTGTTAAGGCCAATGATATCAATACCATCAGCATACGCTAGCACTAGAAGATGGCACCTTCTCTATTTAGTTCTACAGCTCGATATATTTTCTCCAGCAGCAGGTTAAAGAAGTCGCACGACAGGGAGTCGCATTGTCTGAAACCTCGTGTGGTATTGAAGGGCTCTGAGAGGTCCATCCCGATCCTGACGGAACTTTTGGTGTTGCTTAACGTAAGTTTACAATTCACACATCGCGGCATAAAGGCAGCTCCTTTTCGTGCTGTTTGAAATCGACGAAGAGGTGGTGTGTGTCGGTTTTCCTTTCACGGGTCTTTTCAAAAAATTAGCGCATTGTGAATATCTGGTAGGTTGTTGATTTTCTAATTCTAAAGCCACACTGATAAGGTCCAATCAGTTTGTTAACGGCGGGCTTTAATATTTCACGCAATACGCTCTATAAAACCTTATACATATGCTCTGTTAAGTAGGCTTATCTCACGGTGGTTGGCGCAGATTATGGTGTCTCCCTTTTTGAGGATTATATTCCAATCGTTGGGTATGCTTTCGTCCAACCATATTTTAAAAAGTAGCTCATGCATGTTCCTTATCAGTTCTTCGCTGCCGTGTTTGAATAGCTCGGCTGGCAATCCAACGACCACCGCCGCTTTGTTGTTCTTCAGGCGGGTAATTGCTATTCGTGCCTCTTCATGGTCGGGCAATGGAACGTCTGCTCCATTGTCATCGATTGGGGAATCGGGTTCACGGTATCCTGGCGTCTATCCCATCCGGCACGTGTTGTGGTCTATCGTAACGTGGCGAGGTAGGCAGTCTGTTTTCCCTCCGCTGCGACGAGGCACTCCACATCCTACCAGCTGTTCTTTTGCTTTTTCCGAAAGCCAATGGTTTCGGTTGCAGCTGCACGTAAGGATCCTGAAATGCCGTCCCACGGTTCCCTTATACAAAGTTGTTGACGAGTACTCAGAGAGCGCAGGAATGCCAGGCGAGTCGAAAATCGTTCGGCTACAAGTTGTGACTGCAGCTTTTTTACGTCGAATCTTCCCTGTGTTTGTTAAGGTGCGTTTTTACTGCACACAGAACTGTTGCGCCAAAGATACCTTATTTGTCCATCTTGGCGTTACAGTCGCAAAGCACGATTTTGCCATCGTGCGGGGGCAGCTCTCATAGGTGCTCTCCAAGCGCTCATAGAAGGCATCTTTGGTCACATCGTCCTTCTCTCCCGTCGGAGCGTAGGCGGAAATTAGCGATATGTTAAATAACTTTGCTTTGATGCGGATTGTGTCTAGACGTTCATCCATCTTAGTGAATAACTGTACTCGGCGACGGAGTCTCTCTCCCACCACGAATCCCACACCGAACTTGCGCTCCTTTATATGTCCACCGTAGTAAATGTCACAAGGACCTATTCGCCTCAGTCCTTGTCCCGTTCATCGCATTTCTTGGACAGCGGTGATTTCAGCCTTTATTTTCACGAGGACATCGCAACTAATGAACCGGACATTCCAGGTGCATGCCCTAAAATCGTAATCCTTTTTTCGTTTGCCATGGTCTTCATCGAAATGGGGGTCTCTCATTCGAGACTGTTCATTGGAGACATTTTTGCGTGATGGGGATATTTCGCCTTATCACTTTAACTCGCCTTCACACTGAGGTTCTTAGGCCGGAAGTCGTTAGCTGCTTGAGCCATATATAATATAAAAGAATCGTTTCTGGCCACTCCCAAGTGAAGGGCGATCACAGAATTTTCCTCACTTGCGTGAACTTCTACACAGAACTCCATCCTCCTAGGTACCGAATATTTGGACCCCAGTACCTATAGTTGACTTTTGGTAGAAAATGTCGGTCAATGTGTGTGATATATATAACTGAAATTCAGGGATAATCCTTCTCTTATAATGATATGTCTGTATGTCAAAAATGGGTTGAATCAGATCAATATTTCCCTTAGCACCCATATACTTAAAATAAATATAATCGAACTTTAGAGCATACATGGGCGTTTTGACTCACATGAACAGTTACTCTCAGCACACTTATTCTTACGCTCTTATTTGAGTCGCTATTGAGAGCGAAAAAACCAGTTTTGCACTGTGGGATAATGAATTGATTTTCCTGCCAGTTGCGCTGCAGACAGCAACTAGGTAACATAGGTAGTCGGTATGTTGATGTTTTTTTATGCCCTAGTATATTTTTGAGAGTTGAAGAGGGACCATTGCTTTAGAGTGACTTTGTACCGCATATATCGGTAGATATGTATGTGAGTTACTCCAGTTGAGAGAGCGTGTTTTACTCATAACGGTGTATCTTTGTGTATAAAATAGATAAATTTCAGCGAAAACTTGACCTACATATATAGCCAGGGAAATACTTTAAGTTGTAAAAGCAATCATATAAAGTAAATTCACCCCGATGTTCGAAAATCCTGATAATAGTTATATGGGGGCTAGGTCAAGGTTTCGCTCAATTGTATATATTGACCGATATATCCCGGATAAAGTGGAAGTTCGAAAATCTTTACATTAGGGGCTCAGGGAAGTATTGACCGAAATCAACCCATTTATGATTCACAGAATTCCTATTGTGAGCAAAAGATCCTCTCAGAATTTCAATTGTACATCTCACACGTTGACCGTTATTTTCAGTCAAAAGTCAACTGTAGATACTGGGGTCCACATATTCGGTGCCTAGGGGCTTGAACAGTTTTGTTTGGATGTAAACAATTTTTGTTCATAAGGTGGCATACTATAAAGGAATTATTGGTACGCAATTGTATCCCGTTATGTTAATTACTTCTTGATTTGTGTATCAGAAAGTGAAAGAATCAAGTGGTGACATCGATAAAGGGGGCGAATTTAATGCATTTGGTTTGCTTTCCGAATGGCTTCCAAACGGTTGCAATGATCTCAAATGGCATCAAATGGTTTATTTGTAAACAACAATTTGTAAAAATAGGCATTTATAAATAGTTACATTATTGATTATTACTTACCGCAGTATGTCCTTCTGTATCGATTTATAAGCTCAAACTTATTACTAAATTAGTTAAAAGAGAATCGAGTGAAAGTAAACGCAATACTTTATTGTAACGCAATCTTAAGAGCTGGGATCAGCTACAAATACGAAATGTTTGGAAATTTTAGATGTATCCACTGCTGATGTTGAACTATTTCAATGTCAATGTCATTACTGGCGTACACACCGGGTCAGATGACATTAATTCTGGTGATGCTATAGGTTCAGCTGACATTAGTTCATTAGTAGTAATGAACAAAAGTAATGTTGAATTCGATATGTTTTAAAGAAGAAATAATTTTAATAATAAACGTGTAAAACTCAGCTTACCACAGTAAATGATTCGTAGATTTCAGCAGTATTGGCTGCCGTCAGTCCGATAATTTTATGAACCGCATCAAATGTTTCCATCCCGATTGACTGCTCCCCGAGGGTCCAACTTTTTTCTTTTCCTCTCTGCAATTTCACAAAAGTTAATAATGTCAAAAAGATTATATTCATGCATAGTATACCTAAGTATGTATATTTTTGTGTGAGATTCCTTATTTTGACATGAACTTCTTTTGGAGTAAATTTGTGTGCCATTTGCACAGATATATCGGCATAGATATGCAAATTTCGTTTAGCACGTCGCAACTCTCCGACTCGTTCACGCCACAAATCAATTAAAACATTTTCGTCACTGTTTGTCCACATTGTTCGTTGTTTATTTCCTTCCATCTAAAAATATTAAAATTAGTTTTTGTAAATATACTGGCCCATAATATAATAAGCAATATAAAAATAACTTACCTCTAACGCTTTCCTTAAATCCTTTGTTAACCTGAACAGGGTATATTAAGTTTGTCACGAAGTTTGTAACACCCAGAAGGAATCGTCGGAGACCCTATAAAGTATATATATAAATGATCAGTATGTCGAGCTGAGTCGATTTAGCCATGTCCGTCTGTCTGTCCGTCTGTCCGTCTGTCTGTATATATACGAACTAGTCCCTCAGTTTTTAAGATATCGTTTTGAAATTTTGCAAACGTCATTTTCTCTTCAAGAAGCTGCTCATTTGTCGGAACGGCCGATATCGGACCACTATAACATATAGCTGCCATACAAACTGAACGATCGGAATCAAATGCTTGTATGGAAAACTTTCACATTTGACAAGATATATTCACGAAATTTGGTATATGTTATTTTCTAAGGCAACAATATAATCTCCAAAGAAATTGTTCAGATCGGTTAACTATAGCATATAGCTGCCATACAAACTGAACGATCGGAATCAAGTTCTTGTATGGAAAACTTTCACATTTGAGAAGATATATTCACGAAATTTGGTATATGTTATTTTCTAAGGCAACAATGTAATTTCCGAAGAAATTGTTCAGATCGGGTAACTAAAGCATATAGCTGCCATACAAACTGAACGATCGGAATTAAGCTCTGGTATGGACAACTTTCACATTTGACAAGATATATTCACGAAATTTGGTATATGTTATTTTCTAAGGCAACAATGTAATCTCTGAAGAAATTGTTCAGATCGGTTAACTATAGCATATAGCAGCCATACAAACTGAACGATCGGAATCAAGTTCTTGTATGGACAACTTTCACATTTGACAAGATATATTCACGAAATTTGATATATGTTATTTTCTAAGGCAACATTTTCATCTCTAAAAAACTTGTTTAGAACAGATTACTATAGCATACAAACTGAACACATAGTTACTAACAGAAATGCACCTGTGAAGGGTATTTAGCTTCGGTGCAACCGAAGTTAACGTTTTTTCTTGTTATCTTCTCATTTCTATCAATCACTATTCACAATAGCAAAAATCTGCAATTTTTAACCAATGTTGCCTACTAAAATTTGGTAAATTCAGCTTAAAGAGATATGAAAATGAAACATTCAACTGTAAAATAAACATAGAAATTGAATATTAACATATTTGTATATATGTATGTTAGGGTGTGTCATTCTGAATCAACCTTTTTTTTCAACTGAAAAACAGGGTATAAACTTTCGAAAATGTGAAAAAGAAAGCCACTCTAAAGATGAGCTCTTAATATTAATATTAAGAGGTGCCTATTTCAAATTTTCTGTTTTCCATATAAATAACATGGGAAAAAAATCATTTTTTTTGTGGTGGTTCTTGTGCAGAGGTTATTATATGTGCGCGCGATGGCTGCCAGTAGGGATGGAAAACTCGATTCCGATTCTGCTCGAAAATCGAGTTTTCTCGTAAAATAATCGATTTTTCGAATGTCAAGAATCGATTCTTAATCCACTTCGACTACTGAAGATCGATTCCGAAAAATCGATTATTTTACGAGAGAACTCGATTCTCGAGTAGAATCGGAATGGAGTTTACCATCCCTACTGGCAGCCATCGCGTGCACATATAATAACCTCCGCACAATAACTACCACAAAAAAAATTATTTTTTTCCATGTTATTTATATGGAAAACAGAAAATTTGAAATAGGCGCCTCTTAATATTAATATTAAGAGCTCATCCTTTGAATGACTTTCTTTTGCACATTTTCGAAAGTTTTTAGCCTGTTTTTCAGTTGAAAAAAAAGGTTGACTCAGAATGACACACCCTAATGTATGTACATATGTATATGGGCAAGGTTGCCAATAAGTGGAGTGGAAAAGTGTGTTATATGGGAAGAAAGCATGTTCAAAGATCGAAGGAAATCTGTTGGGATCTTTGATGTTAATAATATTCTTGCTGAGTGGTTTGCTGTAGTGGCCACTGATTTTCAGATAATTGGAGCCACTTTAGCCCATACCACCAGATGTCTACATTCAATATTTTTCTACGGGAGTTCCTCTTGATGCAACATCCGCTGGGTTGTCTTTAGAGCTTACATGTTTCCACTTTAATTGTAAAGTGAGCTGTTTGATTTAAAGACCCGATATCTTATAAATTTATCCTTGTTCTTTAAATTTTCAATCCAAGCCAAGGTTAATGTTGAATCGCTCGATGTATTGATTGTATGGCTAATGGTAATTATTCTTACCACTTTTTGATTAATTTAGATAAGTGTCCTATGCAAAGTTCTAATTTCGGAATTGTGTTCCGATGTTTTAGCGGGTAAACTTTTGTTTTTGCTGTTAAAAGTTTGACATTTTTCCTTTTTTTCATACATTATTATTTCATTACACCAGCTGCATTTGCAGAGACCAACCAGTTCGTTACTATAAATTTGTAAATTATGGGGTCCTTTGCAAATCGTAATTAATTTATTTTTTTACGATTCCTCGTGGTTTGTATTCTGCGGTGATGGTACCATCTGATAAAGGCGGCTTGACTTCTGGCGTACTGTGTTTCCTAGTGAGTAATATTACCAGTACTTCCGACACAAGTGTGATATCTAGCACTATTTGTCGATTTTTTGTGATAAAAATGCATCTGTTGCACAACAGAAGCTTATGGCTTAAGTAGTTAAAGAGACACTCACTTCTATCATTGAAGAATGTGCTGCTGCATACTAACTCAAGATCTGAAACCACTACCATAAACGTCGTGAATTAGCTGATTTTGCCTTGCAACAACTTGAAACTTGAAATTATCTTCTCTGATGAGACTCACTTTAATTGAGCAGTGCGGTAAAAACCAAAATTATTATCAATACTGGCGCGAAGAAAATCCACAAATTATTCATGAACAATCATTACATTCACTTAAATTGACTGTTTGGTGTGGTTTTTGGTCTGGCGGAATCATCTTTCGAAAATAATGATGATCACGACTTGATTTAGTGGAAAAGGTTTTCGAAATTGGATTCATCGAATTCGTTCCTGTAAAAGGCCATTTGAATGATGTTTTATTCGGAATTTAATTATTGTATCAATCGCACTTGACATTAAATAAAAAAAACAATTGAAATTGCTTTGGAGCATCTCCATGTTTCTCAGCAAAGCTTGCATCCGTTCCCATTGGGCTCTGGGGATTCTTTTTCAGAATCTCCCTCATCCACCACACCAAAGATAACGCGGTCCGGGCCACTTTAGGGTTCTTGGAGCTCTTTTTTAAACTTCTCATTGGTTAGCGGTTGCGGTTGCAGCTGCATACTTCTCAACAGGTAGGCAGTATCTCGCTTCTCTGCATACCTTGCCTTCTTCGGGTCATCAACCTTAAAAATAGGGCATTCCCTAGCAGACGCATTACAAAATTAAAAAGCCCTGCTATTTATAAAAATACAGGCAAAATTAAAAAGGAAACGGAGAAATTCTTAAACACAAAAATAATAGTTGTATGGGGGTGTATATTCCCGCATATTAATAACATAAAAATAATTGTAAGACGGGTGTATATTCCCGCATATTAAACTGAACACATAAGCCGTTTTAGCAAAAAACTAAACGCAGCGATCTAACTGCCATCCTAAGAAATACTCAACGGCTGTGAATCAAGGCAGAGCAAGGACAACGAGGCGACCAAATCAATATACCTCCACCGATTTCTTTGGAAAATACCCAGCAGTACATATGTATAAGAGAAGTTTGCGGAAAAATACTCAAAATGAAAATAAAGAGAAAAAAGATTCTTAAAGCCCAAGCGGACTTATCCGAAAAGGTGTTGAGCATGTTCAACACTATCAACAAGGAACAAAGAGTCATTCATGAAGAAAATTGAAAACCTCAGAAGAAAAATAGATGATCTACGTAAGTAGGGAAATAATGATCAGCAACGATCATATGAAGTGATTAGACTTTTTATTTATTGATATTCAAAATCGAAAAAGCAAATAAGATTTCAATGAAAAAATTGAAGACTTATTTGAAAAAATAAATGATGAATATTATGGAGAGCTTCAAAATTATAAAAGAAGAGCCTAAAATTTCTTATCGTCCTAACTTGGAAATAGAAAAATTAAAAATTCCAAAATTATATGGCGATATCAAAGAATGGGGAAATTGTTATAACGTGTTCCAAGATATGGTACATAATAACGAGCAGTTATCAAGCTCAGAAAAAAGCTACGTTTTCGTCTATGTTCTAAAGGCGAAGCTGCGCGATTAATATCTGCAAATTTCAGCTAAAAATTACGAAGCAGCAAGGAGTTACTTAAGAAAAGGTATGACAATAAACGAATTCTGTTTACAACACAGTGGGGCAGAATATTGGATCAACCAAATATAAATAGTGACAATGCTGAAAGTGTAAGACAATTTCACTGGTAGACACATGAGTGGCTTTAGATTTTACAATACTACTGTGATCAAATTGAAAGGATAATTACTTCGCGTGTTTTTCGAATCAGTATATTTTCAAAATACTCATTAGTATATGAGATACGCGTCGTTTTGTGAGGTTCTAAAAGTGAATTCTTCGATTTTTACTATGTCTGAATTTATTGAACAAAGAAGTGCGATAATGCACCATCTCATACTGCATTGGTTATTCGTGATCAATTCGTTACATTTTCAACTAATATCGTGCCGCAACCACCGCATTCGCCTGATTTGTCTTCGTGTAACTTCTGGCTAATCAGCAAATTCATATGACCACTCCGAGCAGTGGCCAGTACGTCAGGCACTCTCTCCGTGAGAAAAAAACGTTGCCAGTGAACCTCTAGTTGATCCCAAAAACGTATTACTATCACTTTTGCATATTAAATTGGGTTTAATGAAAAATTTTGTTAAGGCAATGGACAGAAATGGAAGAGGGTTCTTGTATCTGAAACAAAAATTTCCAAGAGTCAGTGAAGCAAAAATTAAGGAGGGCATATTTGTGGGTCCGCAAATAAGAGAACTAATGAAAGATAAAACATTTGAGAAACTAAAATACGAGCCTAGAGTGCCTCTAAAAGCGTTGTTAAAAATTTTCTTGGAAATGTGAAAGCTGACAATTACAAATGTCTTGCGACAGACGTACTACTTACTGGCTATAAAAAAATGGGCTGCAACATGTCCCCTAAAATTTACTTTCTGGACTCCCACCTGGATTTTTTCTTCGAAAATTCAGGGGCCGTAAGGGACGAGCATGGGGAACGATTCCACCAAGAAATTTCTGCAATAGAGAAACGGTACCAAGGCAATTGGAAAAACATCGACAGTAACATTTTAAGGTATTCTTTTGTTAATAAAATTATATAACAATAATATACAGTCGAAACTCTCTATAACGAATTCCAAGGGACTGGATAGTTACTACGCTATATAGAAAAGAAAAAAATGTTGTTCCATTTAACATTTTTTATTTATAGTAGTCAGTTCTTTTGGATTGAAGTAAATTTTTCCACTTTTCTTCTTCTAATACAATTAGAGAAGTAAGCACAGTACTCGATATGCACGTTTTCATTTCCAAATAGGTACGGAAACCTTCAACGGATGAAGAAAGTTGTCCATATGTGGGTAACGTTTTCACAAAAACCGCAGATTCTTCTTCGTATTCATCTGAATCTGTTAGAAAAGAAATAATAATGTATATCAGAAAATTATTAGCCAAGGATTTTCTTTATTGTTCTTTCTTTACTTGAGACAGCTGGTGCTCCAAAACTTTTTTGAACACCTTCTAGGATATCTTCGTCGAAAGGGTTGTCTGTAGTAATGATATCACAGTCAACATTGATGTAGTCTTTAAGTGTTGCATTAATATTAACAACTGTTTTAAATGAAGACTCTAAAAAGGCGAAGTGGGATAGTGGTAGCTAGTTTTCTTCGTGCCGAAGCATACTATTGTTTGTTGTGATGTCAAATTTTACAAATCCTGCTTTTCTTATTTGAAACTGTCTCGGATTTTAGATTGACATCCCACACTTTGCTTAAGTTTCGTATGACATCCAGCAAATTTATGCGCGTGGGAGGTTCTTTCTCCTCCATTTGTGACAAATATTATTTGTATGTAGGGAGATTGAAAACGCAAAAAATACTTCGTTATAAGGAAATATTCGCTGTAGAGAAATTCGTTATATGGAGATAATTTTACACTTACAGTAGACCCAAAACACAGTGTTCTTATAAATATATAAAGAAAACTTCGTTAAAGAGGAGTTCGTTATATGGAGTTTCGACTGTATCTGTCGCTGTTTTTTTTTTAACAAAAATTCTCATAGCAAAAAAACTATAGGTGATAGAAGAAATCTGTAGCTATTTTTTGCATTTGTGCCAATTTTTACATAATAAACACTACGCAAAACCGGATCTCTCATTTAATTACAACTTCAAAAAAAAAACATATTTCGCAGTATAATTGAGAGCGGTATCAAAAAAATCACGGTGTTCTTGGCCAAACGACAAAATTCGGCTGAATATTATCGGTAATTAATTCCATACAAAAAAGAGAATGAATTAGGAGAATAATATAATATCTATGGAGAACAAATTCAAAAGCAATAATAAACTCAAGGAACCTTGGTCATATGAGAAAAGTCAATGACAAACAAAAAAGTAAATATTATTTACTTCATCAAGCTTATATAAGAGAAAACAATATAATAACAAAACTTCCGAGTAGTATTTAATGCATTAGCAAAACCATCCTGTGGTAGAAGTCTTGATGATATTATGAGTACAGGACCCAAACTACAAAGAGACATATTCGATATCAGATTCAAATTGAGCTTCAGGAAATTTTTAACACCATTGATGTAGAAAACATATTCAGGCAAATTAAAATAGCAAAAACGTATGATGAATGTCATCGTATGGCGTGAAAATAATATACAACAAGTAAGGAGGGGCTAAATTCGGGTGTCACCGAACATTTTATACTCTCGCATGATAAAGTGATAATCGAGATTTCATTATCTGTCACTTACATATTTGTCAAACACCGTATTTGTGTAAAGTTTTATTCCGCTATCATCATTGGTTCCTAGTGTATACATTATACAGAGAAGGCATCAGATGGAATTCAAAATAGCGTTATATTGGAAGAAGGCGTAGTTGTAAACCGATTTCACCCATATTTCGTACATGTCATCAGGGTGTTAAGAAAATATTATATACCGAATTTCATTGAAATCGGTAGAGTAGTTCCTGAGATATGGTTTTTGGTCCATAAGTGGGCGACGCCACACCCATTTTCAATTTCTTAAAAAAGCCTGGGTGCAGCTTCCTTCTGCCATTTCTTTCGTAAAATTTAGTGTTTCTGACGTTTTTGTTAGTCGGTTAACGCACTTTTAGTGATTTTCAACATAACCTTTGTATGGGAGGTGGGCGTGGTTATTATCCGATTTCTTCCATTTTTGAACTGTATATGGAAATGCCTGAAGGAAACGACTCTATAGAGTTTGGTTGACAAAGCTGTTGTAGTTGCCGAGATATGTACAAAAAACTTTGTAGGGGGCGGGGCCACGCCCACTTTTCCAAAAAAATTACGTCCAAATATGCCCCTCTCTAATGCGATCGTTTGTGCCAAATATTACTTTAATATCTTTATTTATGGCTTAGTTATGATACTTTATAAGTTTTCGGTTTTCGCCATTTTGTGGGCGTGGCAGTGGGCCGATTTTACCCATCTTCGAACTTAACCTTCTTAGTGTGCCAGAAATATGTGTACCAAGTTTCATCGTGATATCTCAATTTTAACTCAAGTTACAGCTTGCACGGACGGACGGACAGACAGACATCCGGATTTCAACTCTACTCGTCACCCTGATCACTTTGGTATATATAACCCTATATCTGACTCTTTTAGTTTTAGGAATTACAAACAACCGTTATGTGAACAAAACTATTATACTCTCCTTAGCAACTTTGTTGCGAGAGTATAAAAAATGGATAAATATTAGCTAACGACAGTCACATTCGGAACCGCATCAGCATCATATCTAGCAGTGCGTACAATACTTGAAATCGCTAATGAGTGTCCAATTGAAAAGTTATACAAAATAAAAAAAGAAGACTTTTACAAGGATGACCTTATGACAGGAGCAGATTCAGTACAAGAATGTGAATACATCCAGCGAAATATCAGCAAACACCTTCAAGAGTTTGGATTTCATCTCAAGAAATGGTTATCAAATTATAAAAGTATCACAAAAAACATTTTTAGTACTGGAGATAACGAAATCATAGTAGTTGTAAAGTTATATATTCAAAAACTTTGGTCTCTGCAATGCAGCAGGTATAACCAACTATCTGAAGATCTACAGAAAAAATGAACGCATTTCATAGAAAATTTCGGATTCCACGATCGATAGGAACTTATATGGATTCGCAGATTCAAATACATGGGTTTTGTGGTGCTTCAGAAAGATCTTATGCCGCAGTAATATATGTGAAGAAAGGGAAAAATGTCAAACTTTTAACAGCAAAAACAAAAGTTAACCCTCTAAAACATCGGAACACAATTCCGAAATAAGAACTTTGCACAGGACACTTATCTAAATTAATCAAAAAAGTGATAAGAATAATTACCACTAGCCATACAATCTACACGAGGCATCAAATGAAAGTATAAATTTCACAGACGTTATTTCAATGCATTTTTATTAAAATAAACAATTAATAATTCATACATTAATATTACATTTACATAGGTATTTAAGTAACAAATTATAAATTAATATATTTTTTTCCCCGGCCACTTTAAAAAAAGGACTCTTAAATAAAAGTGGTCAAATGAAAGTATAAATTTTCAAAAAAATACAAAACGTTTAGTTTAAAAGTAAATTTAGTAATTAATATTGCCTTCTTTATTCTGAATTACGGCAGGAAGACGTTTTGGCATGCCTCGAACCAAATTTTCTAATATTTTCATTGGTATAATGTCATGTAGACGCTTTGTCTCTTAGAATAATTGTTACAAGTTTGTACGGCTGCTTTTTGGTATTTTGGAATCAAAAATGAACCACAAATGCTTAATTGGGCTTAAATCCGGTCCCTGAGCTGGCCAGGCCAGTTTTTCTTTAGGCCTTCTTCAAAAAAGCGAGTAGTCAGGCGAGATGTACGTTGGGGGTCGTTATCTTATTCGAAGATAAACGACCCAAAGTTCATTTTTTCAGCATTTATTTTCAAATTTTCGCTAAGAATGTCAACAGATGAAGCAACCGTCATTCTTCCATCGATTTTAAGCACACTATCTACACCAAATTTTGAGAAACAGCCCCAAACCATGAGAGAACATCCTCCATGCTTCACTGATGATTGTATACACTGTGGTTTTAAGCGATCAGAAGGTTTACACCATACTCCCCTATTTGTTTTTTAACTCCTTAGCTCGAATTTGAATTAATCGGACCAAATTACTTTATCTGAAAATGTGGTTGGCACATTTAGATATTGTTTTGCAAACTCTAGTCCTTTTTTCCTACTCGAAATGGAAAACATAGTTTTTAAAACCAGATGTTTGTAGTTTTCTTTTCATTGTACTAATGACAACATCCGAATCAAAATTTTCAACCAACTCCCGCGATAAAATTTCAGGGTTTTCAGCAGCTTTTCACGTACAAGTCGCTCAGCGTGTATAAAAATTTTAGATTTTGGACCTCCACCGTGTTGAGTCTTGCATGTCTTTCTTCTCTTGGAGTATTCAAAAATCTTTCTTCTTCCCTCTCTGATGAAATGGAATATTTTTCATAAATTTTTTGATACGTTTCACCCTTCTTACCATCTTCTACAATTCAGATCCGATTCTCTACAATTTTTTTTATATTTTTTACTAAGAACAGAACAAAAACAATTTTCACCATAACAGAAATTCCCTTAGTAAATACAAATGTATTAAATATGTAGTAAAATTCAGTTCACCAGCGAAGACTAATCACTCTGGATGGAGTAAATATTTTTATCGTCTAAATAATAAGTGCAAATATTACTCCAACTGTTTACTTACATAAAGGTGCATCTACATAAAAATTCGCCAACAACAAAAATATTAAGCACGCAGCTAGCGAAAAGGCCTGATAATAAGGCAACAACAAATAATCCAATGGAGTAACAGTGGAATGTAGTAGCTAAGAAAGCCAACCAGAAGCCAGCAAAATTACCAAAAACAAAACCACAAGCGATATTAATTTCAAAAAATGGGGACCTTTCCTATGCGGAGATCCTAAGGAAAATCAAGTCCGATTCAACACTTAGTGGATTCGGAAATAACGTCACTAAGATACGTAAAACACAAAACGGTGAAATGTTGCTACAGCTAAGCGGGACTGCGATCCCAACCGACTCCCAGGGGAACATGAAGAAGTGTCTAGGGGATCAAGCCCACGTTAAACTTCTGACCCAGGAGACTCTACTGGAGTGCAAAGACCTTGATGAAGTTACAAGCAAGGAAGAAGTCCTTTACGCCCTACAGAAAGAATTAGGTAACACTGAACTGACGATCTCAACAATTAAGAACTTAAGAAAGTCCTATGGAGACACCCAAACAGCTCTCATTAAACTCCCGGTTGAGGCAGCTAGACAGCTTCTACTGACTAGGAAGCTGAAAGTGGGATGGGTAAATTGCCGTATTCGAGAATACAAACAACCACAGCGGTGCTTTAAATGTCTCGATTATGGACACACTGCAAAAACCTGCAAAAATGAGGACAGATCCAGACTCTGTAGAAGATGTGGCGAAGGAGAGCACCAGGCAAAGGACTGCAACAACAAGCCAAAATGTTTGCTCTGCTTGAATGCCGGTAGAAAGGAAATCGATCACTTTACTGGAAGCGTCAGGTGCCCAGTATACAAGAAGGCAGCTCAGCACCACTGTCAAGCGGCTCACGACTTATTAAAACAGTCAGTTGCCGAAAAGCAAATTTATGTGGTTCTACTAAGCGAACCATATAAAATATGGAATGGAACCATAAAAATTATATGGAAATGTAACCCTAATTTCACGCAACTGGAAGCACCCTTCTCTTCTGATGGTTTTATTCGATCAACAACTAATGGTATTAATGTATATAGCTGCTACTTACCCCCCAGCCTCAACGACGAAGAATATCGTCGTATTATCGACAACCTAGTGGCCGATGCCAGAGGCAAAATGAAAGTTATAATAGCTGCTGACTTTAATGCCTGGGCTATCGAGTGGGGATGCAAAAGAACCAACAGCAGAGGAAAAACCTTACTAGAAGCTTTTGCTTCTCTTGATCTGGAGCTTTTGAATGCTGGCAACCAATGCACATTCAACAAAGGTGGCCGACAATCGGTGATAGACCTAACGTTCGTACACTCGAGCTTAGTTCGCAAATCTCACTGGGAAATTAGTGATCATTACACTTTTAGCGATCACTATGCAATCATATTCGAAATAAATACCACACACGAACGACAACGTTTACCGACCCTTAAAAGAAGTAACTGGCGACCCGCAACGTTCGACCCAGACCTTTTTGTAGAAGTCTTCAGGCCAACTACTCTTCCCGACAATTTGTTGTCGGCTAACAGAACTGCTTAAACGATTATGAGCGGTATGAAGAGTGCATGTGACGCTTCAATGTCTAAGTTATCTCGACGCAAACACCATTCCCCAGTGTATTGGTGGAATGAGACGATCGCCAGGTTACGCAAAGAATGCCAGCAAGCAAGGCGATTATACCAAAGGTCACGTGGTACACCTGAGTACACCACTCTCCAAAAACATTTTAAGGAGAAAAGAAAACTACTTAAACAATCAATTAAAAAAAGCAAACAGGAATGCTTCCTTAAACTGTGCGACGATGTCGAAAACAACGCTTGGGGACTCGCTTACAAAACGGTAATGGGAAAACTACGCACTGGCGGGCAAATGCCTACCTCCCCCTCAATAATTGGGAGAATTGTTTCGGTCCTCTTCCCTATCCAACCCCCACTCCATCAGGAGATCGTGAGAGTACCACAAACCCAGGCTATCCCAGCTGTTTCAAATGAAGAAGTCCAAGAAGCATGCAAACGGTTAAATCCATCTAAAGCCCCAGGACCAGATGGAATTCCGAATGTAGTGCTAAAAACAGCGATTACTACCAACATAGACCCCTTTCGAACCATGTATAATACATGCATCCAGGAAGGCCGCTTTCCCACCATATGGAAAAGACAAAACCTGATACTATTGCCGAAACCTAACAAACCAATGACCGAACCGTCCCACTTTCGGCCCCTTTGCATGTTAGACTCCGCTGGAAAGATTCTGGAGCGGATCATATACCAACGGTAAATAAGGCAATCGACGATGCCGGTGGGTTATCACCCAACCAATTCGGATTCAGAAAGGCAAGATCCACAATTGCAGCTGTAAATTTAGTAAAGACCATGGCCGAACGGGCTATCAGCGGCAAAAGATGGAAAGGAGGCACAATACAGTACTGTATGGTTGTAACCCTGGATGTAAAGAATGCCTTTAACTCGGCATCCTGGCGCAGTATTTTGAGTGCACTAAAAAGCTTCTCCGTGCCTCAATACCTTTACAACATAATACTAAGCTATTTCGAGGATAGAATTTTGAGCTACAACACTAGCGAAGGTTCTAAAAAATATAAAGTCTCTGGTGGAGTACCCCAAGGATCTGTTCTTGGGCCACTACTATGGAACGTCATGTACGATGGAGTACTGCGGCTGAAAGTACCGAAAAACGTTCATATTATTGGGTTCGCAGACGATATCGCTGTTGTGGTCATAGCAAAACATATACACGATATAGTTTCGATAACCAACAGAACAATAGTGTTAATAAGCGATTGGCTCGAAACTAACGGACTGAACCTAGCGGAGAGCAAGACCGAAGCGGTACTCATCACTGGCAGAAAAGTCCGTGAAGTTGCCACGTTCAATGCAAAGGGTGTAAGCATCACGACACAACCGGCAATTAAATATTTAGGAATCATACTCGATGCAAGGATGTCCTTTAAAGAACACTTAGCGTACACAGGCGAAAAAGCTACAAAAGTGTGCAGAGCCTTGATCTGGTTAATGCTCAATACCCGTGGGCCAAAGCAAAATAGAAGACGACTATTAGCTGGTGTACTAAAGTCAGTCGCGCTGTTCGGCGTCCAGATATGGGGAAAAGCTCTAGAAGTAAAATCATATCGTCGTGGCCTTTTTTCGATATATGCCACTTGTGCACTAAGAGTATGTTCTGCGTTCCGCACAGTATCGGAAGATGCTGCTCTAGTTATTGCAGGCTTACACCCTTTAGACCTCCTGGCCAAGGAGATACAATGCTGTACAAATGACAGGTTACCGTACAATACATCAAAAGAAATAGCAAGGGCTGAGACAGTAGATCAATGGCAAAAGCGCTGGGAGGAAAGCGGAAACGGTCGGTGGACATTCCCGCTGATCCCCAATGTCGAACTATGGCTAAATAGACCACACGGTGAGGTAGATTTTCACGTAACTCAACTTCTCACAGGGCATGGCTGCTTTAAAGCATATTTGAAACGGTTCGGGCACGAAAATAACGACACATGATTATTGCGGAGGCGATACCGTCGAAAATGTGGAACACACCTTCTTCCAGTGCCCAAAATATAATCTTGAGAGGCAATACCTAAAAGATGCGTTCGGTGTAGACCCAACTCCCGAAAATTTGGTAAGCCAAATGGTCGAATCGACAGAGAAGTGGAAAGCTGCTTGCGAAGTTGCAGCCAGGGTAATGAAATCCCAACGTGCCAGCGAACAGCGGCGGAGAAGAAATGTAACGGACAACCACGACTCAAACACACAAACGTTGACTTGACGGGAAGGGTTGGCGACGAACAATGTACGAGGGGGGTTATCAGACCAACAGAGGTGGGGCCAAGTAAATGCAACTTGTAACTAAATGCATCCATCACGTACGCTTGAGTGTCCCTCAACCATCCTCCCGACGTAATACTTGACGGTGGTAAAGGGGGGAACGGTACATGACGGCAGGAGGTTTAGTTCGGATTAAAGCTCCACACTGACATGGGGTTCAGGCTTTCGATACTTCCTCCTCGTAAAAAAAAAAAAAAAAAAAAAAAAAAAAAAAACATAAAATATTTTATGAATTTATTCTTATGCGAAAATGTAGGAAGCAAAATGAATAATCTGAGGTTGCCAGTATATATTACATTTATATTTTCATTTGATGCCTAGTGTGTACATCGAGCGATTCAACATTAACCTTGGCTTGGATTGAAGATTTAAAGAACAAGGATAAATTTTTAAGATATCGGGTCTTCAACTCAAACAGCTTACTTTTCAATTAAAGTGGAAATATTGTAAGCTCTAAAGACAACCCAGCGGATGTTGCATCAAGAGGAACTCCCGTAGAAAAATATTGAATGTACACATCTGGTGGTATGGGCCAAAATGGCTCCAATTATCTGAAAATCAGTGGCCAATACAGCAAACCACTCAGCAAGAATATTATTAACATCAAAGATCCCAACAGATTTCATTCGATCTTCACACATGCCTACTTCCCATATAACACAATTTTCCACTCCACTTATTTGTATATTAGGGTGGGTCGATTCCGGACTTTTTTCGATTCGGGATTTCTAATAGTGCGGAAAAGTTGCCTTAGTATTTCCTGATTCCAATGCAACTTTCTGTTTTGAGATCGGATTGCATCTTCAACCCCAACTCCGGCCTTGAAATTTCGGAAGTTCGCCTAAAATCGTGAAATTGTCTACCTAGCGCCTGAAACACGCATCTCATGGCAAAATGTATAAAACAAAAGTTATTTGTCACGTCATTTGCTACCGAAATGGTATATGTGATCATGGTGGTAGGACGAACCGTTCCCAAGATACGAGCGAAAAGGCGGCACGCCACAGCGCAAGGTGAAAATCGGCTTGCGGCCATACTTCTTGACGTTGATTTCGCCGAGTGCTATCACTCACATTCATTCACCTACGCCAAAGGACACGACGATAGGTCTCCACACAAATATTTTTTCATCGAGTTCCTTCACTCTTGTCGGTGACTGGTCTCCACATAAATATTTGTTCATCGAGTTCCTTTACTCTTGTCGTTGATTTCGCCGAGTGCTATCACTTATATTCTCTCAACAGAACACAGAACTCAAAATGTCTGTATCTAAATTTAAATTTAGACAGAAATGTCATGTGTTTGGCATATATCCGTACAATCTCTCTGCGTCCCAGTTACCTACTTACCAGGATGTTCTTTTGTGTTATCAATTTGAAAGATTTCTTATAGGGCGACTCCGAGGCGACAACTATGAACCTAGGGGTAAGGAGGTTACAGAAATAGTTGCAAAAAAGGTTGAAAATACTTTCAAAAAGTCATCTATTCCGATAGTTTCACACACCAGAGTTGTACAAATGCTCACCACATACCATAAGAAATTTCTGACTCTTAAACAAATATTTTTAAGGAACCCAATAGGTTTGAGCTCTAAAAGAGACGAATTTGTCTCTTCTGCCGGAAAATTACGTATATTTGACATCGCTGCTTGTAAATGCATTTATTTTTCTTCTTGCACTTGTTCAAAGGAAAGGAAAGTTCATATCAATGAACAACCATTTCTCTTGGACCAGAGAACCAGAAGAATTGGTCGCATTGGAAGTGTTGATCTACCTGAAAAAAAAGATTACAAAGAAAAATGAACGTAAAGAAAAGCTTTCAAAACGTCATTCAACATCAACACTTACCAGAAAAGTATCAGCTAGAACACGTGACCATTCAGATCAGCCAGACTCTCATACAGACGACAACAATGTAGGTGCGTCGCACATGGATTCTTCCAAAAACGATGCTGATGATAAATTTTCTCTTCCATCATCTAAAACCAAACAAAACACACTAGTATTAGAACACACTGCTTTAGCTGCCTAAAGATTTGGAGTAAGAGATAGAGCAGCGGCCTTGATTGTTTCATCTGCTTTTCTGGATGGCAAAAAAGCAGGTTTGATAACGAAGGATCAGCCTAGCTTTGTCACTGACAAATGCAAGATTAGTCGGGCAAAAAAAGTGTTGGAGTTAAGCTCCAAAACACCGAAAGTATGTACTCTGTATATGGGCTGTATTTTGACGGCCGCAAAGACAATACACTTACACAAGTCAGCGAAGGTGAAAAGAACTACCGCGACACTGTCAAAGAGGAACATATTTCTCTTATAGCGGAACCTGGTTGTCATTACCTTGGCCACGTCACCTCTCCTTCCGGGTCAGCTGAGGATGAGACGCAAGCTATATGGCAACATTTACAAACAACTCAGTTGATGTGGAACATCTAGAAATTGTCGGTGCTGATGGCACCAACACGAACACAGGTTGGAAAGGTGGAATCATTCGGAAACTAGAAGAAAGAATAGGTAGGCCATTACAGTGGGTTGTTTGTCTTCTACATTTCAACGAACTTCCATTTCGTGCTCTTTTCGAACACATAGATGGTGTTTTAAAGAGTCCAAATACATTATCTGGCGACTTAGGTAAACTGCTCCCTGATTGTGAGAAGTTGCCTGTTGTCAAATTTGAAAGTTTTCCATCCTGCCAATTACCTTCTGAGGTTATTAATCCGACCCAACTTAGCACAGACCAAGCTTATCTCTATAAAATATCAGATGCTGTTATTGGGAGGAACCCGAAGAGCAGCCACCTCCACGCAATGGGTTCTGGGTGACCAATACAGGTTAGCTGAGAGCTGCAACAATTTTCACCTTGCGCTGTGGCGCGCCGCCTTTTCGCTCGTATCTCAGGAACGGTTCGTCCTACGGCCATGATCATACATATATACCATTTCGGTAGCAAATGACGTGACAAATAACTTTTGTTTTATACATTTTGCCATGAGATGCGTATTTCAGGCGCCAGGTAGACAATTTCACGATTTTAGGCGAATTTCCGAAATTTCAAGACCGGAGTTGGGGTTGAAGATGCAATCCGATCTCAAAACAAAAAGTTGCATTGGAATCAGGAAGTACTAAGGCAACTTTTCCGCACTATTAGAAATCCCGCATCGAAAAAAGTCCGGAATCGACCCACCCTAATGTACATATAAATATATGTATAAATATGTTAATATTAAATTTCTATGTTTATTTTACAATTGAATGTTTCGTTTTCATTTCTCTTTAAATTATTGCGAACTTCATATTATGTACATTATTTCAACTGTCGTATAAGCAGGTAGGTGCAAGCTCTAATTAGTTATTTGGGCTTATCTACTTGTCCTTTATAATAGCCCTGACAGACGACAGCGCCAATTTGCATTAGCGAGCTTAATATGCACTAACTTGCGCATTTGACCCTTGCTAAGGCAAATTAGTAATGCATAAAAATTTCGGGCACTTAGCAGAATTTACCAAACTTTAGTAGGCAACATTGGTTAAAAATGGCAGATTTTTGCTGTTGTCAATAGTGATTGATAGAAATAAGAAGATAACAAGTAAGGAAGGACTAAGTTCGGGTGTCACCGAACATTTTGTACTCTCGCATGATAAAGTGATAATCGAGATTTCATTATCCGTCACTTACATATTTTTCAAACACCGTATTTGTGTAAAGTTTTATTCCGCTATCATCATTGGTTCCTAGTGTATACATTATACAGAGAAGGCATCAGATGGAATTCAAAATAGCGTTATATTGGAAGAAGGCGTAGTTGTAAACCGATTTCACCCATATTTCGTACATGTCATCAGGGTGTTAAGAAAATATTATATACCGAATTTCATTGAAATCGGTAGAGTAGTTCCTGAGATATGGTTTTTGGTCCATAAGTGGGCGACGCCACGCCCATTTTCAATTAAAAAAAAAAGCCTGGGTGAAGCTTCCTTCTGCCATTTCTCCGTAAAATTTAGTGTTTCTGACGTTTTTGTTAGTCGGTTAACGCACTTTTAGTGATTTTCAACATAACCTTTGTATGGGAGGTGGGCGAGGTTATTATCCGATTTCTCCCATTCTTGAACTGTAAATGAAAATGCCGGAAGAAAACGACTCCATAGAGTTTGGTTGACATAGCTATAGTAGTTTCCGAGATATGTACAAAAAATTTAGTAGGGGGCGGGGCCACGCCCACTTTTCCAAAAAAATTACGTCCAAATATGCTTCTCCCTAATGCGATCCTTTGCGCCAAATTTCTCTTTAATATCTAACTTAACCTTCTTATGGGGCCAAGAAATACGTGTACCAAGTTTCATCATGATATCTCAATTTTTACTCAAGTTACAGCTTGCACGGACGGACAGACAGACATCCGGATTTCAACTCTACTCGTCAGCATGATCACTTTGGTATATATAACCCTATACCTGACTCTTTTAGTTTTAGGACTTACAAACAACCGTTATGTGAACAAAACTATAATACTCTCCTTAGCAACATTGTTGCGAGAGTATAAAAACGTTAACAAAGGATTTAAGGAAAGCGTTAGAGGTAAGTTATTTTTATATTGCTTATTATATTATGGGCCAGTATATTTACAAAAACTAATTTTAATATTTTTAGATGGAAGGAAATAAACAACGAACAATGTGGACAAACAGTGACAGAAAATGTTTTAATTGATTTGTGGCGTGAACGAGTCGGAGAGTTGCGACGTGCTAAACGAAATTTGCATATCTATGCCGATATATCTGTGCAAATGGCACACAAATTTACTCCAAAAGAAGTTCATGTCAAAATAAGGAATCTCACACAAAAATATACATACTTAGGTATACTATGCATGAATATAATCTTTTTGACATTATTAACTTTTGTGAAATTGCAGAGAGGAAAAGAAAAAAGTTGGACCCTCAGGGAGCAGTCCATCGGGATGGAAACATTTGATGCGGTTCATCAAATTATCGGACTGACGGCAGCCAATACTGCTGAAATCTACGAATCATTTACTGTGGTAAGCTGAGTTTTACACGTTTAAGCTTAGTACGCAGCTCTCAAGAAACGTAAAAACTTCATATAAAAAAACGCTTAAGAAACGGTCAAGAAACTTTCCTGCGATAAATTTACTTGTGCTAGTACGCAGCTCTCAAGAAATCTAGTACTACTTTTTTTCAGTAAAATGTGAATATGGCAAACCTGGTTTTGCGAAGAAACATCAAATCAACAATTGTTTCTTGAAGGAAATTCAAAGTAATCGTCAAATTCATCCTATATTCGTTGAAATCATTATTATGAAGTATATTCCATTTTGAAATGTTGTATAAAACCTACCAATCATCAACAACATTTCTTAAATCTCAATGAAAATATTTGTGTTACCATACACATACACACATACATATTACGCACAGTGTTTGTTTTCTTTGTTTATTCTCTCTTGCTCTTCTAATGTAGATCATTCACAATGGTTACGCATTCAAAATTACTTGAGAAATAATGTATTTTTTTTTCTTGAGCAATTACTTGAGAGCTGCGTACCAACCTTAACTATTAAAATTACTTCTTCTTTAAAACATATCGAATTCAACATTACTTCTGTTCCTTACTACTAATGAACTAATGTCAGCTGAACCTATAGCATCACCAGAACCAATGTCATCTGACCCGGTGTGTACGCCAGTAATGACATTGACATTGAAATAGTTCAACATCAGCAGAGGGTACATCTAAAATTTCCAAACATTTCGTATTTGTAGCTGATCCCAGCTCTTAAGATTGCGTTACAATAAAGTATTGCGTTTACTTTCACTCGATTCTCTTTTAACTAATTTAGTAATAAGTTTGAGCTTATATATCGATCAGACAGGAAAGAAGAAGGACATACTGCGGTAAGTAATAATCAATAATGTAACTATTTATAAATGCCTATTTTTACAAATTCTTCTTCTTAATTGGCGTAGACACCGCTTACGTGATTATAGCCGAGTTAACAACAGCGCGCCAGTCGTTTCTTCTTTTCGTTACGTGACGCCAATTGGATATTCCAAGCGTAGCCAGGTCCTTCTCCACTTGGTCCTTCCAACGGAGTGGAGGTCTTCCTCTTCCTCTGCTTCCCCCGGCGGGTACAGCGTCGAATACTTTCAGAGCTGGAGTGTTTTCGTCCATTCGGACAACATGACCTTGCCAGCGTAGCCGCTGTCTTTTAATTCGCTGAACTATGTCAATGTCGTCGTATATCTCGTACAGCTCATCGTTCCATCGAATGCGATATTCGCCGTGGCCAACGCGCAAAGGACCATAAATCTTTCGCAGAACTTTTCTCTCTCGAACTCGTAACGTCGACTCATCAGTTGTTGACATCGTCCAAGCCTCTGCACCATATAGCAGGACGGGAATTATGAGTGACTTATAGAGTTTGGTTTTTGTTTGTCGAGAGAGGACTTTGCTTCTCAATTGCCTACTCAGTCCGAAGTAGCACCTGTTGGCAAGAGTTATCCTGCGTTGGATTTCCAGGCTGACATTGTTGGTGGTGTTTAAGCTGGTTCCAAGATAAACGGAATTATCTACAACTTCAAAGTTATGACTGTCAACAGTGACGTGAGTGCCAAGTCGCGAGTGCGACGACTGTTTGGTTGATGACAGGAGATATTTCGTCTTGCCCTCGTTCACTGCCAGACCCATTTCTTTTGCTTCCTTGTCCAGTCTGGAGAAAGCAGAACTAACGGCGCGGGTGTTGAGGCCGATGATATCAATATCATCGGCATACGCCAGCAGCTGTACACTCTTATAAAAGATGGTACCTTCTCTATTTAGTTCTGCAGCTCGAACTATTTTCTCCAGAAGGAGGTTGAAGAAGTCGCACGATAGGGAATCACCTTGTCTGAAACCTCGTTTGGTATCGAATGGCTCGGAGAGGTCCTTCCCGATTCTGACTGAGCTTTTCGTGTTACTCAACGTCAGTTTACACAGCCGTATTAGTTTTGCAGGGATACCAAATTCAGACATCGCGGCATAAAGGCAGTTCCTTTTCGTGCTGTCGAAAGCAGCTTTGAAATCGACGAAGAGGTGGTGTGCGTCGATTCTTCTTTCACGGGTCTTTTCCAAGATTTGGCGCATGGTGAATATCTGGTCGGTTGTTGATTTTCCAGGTCTAAAGCCACACTGATAAGGTTCAATCAGCTTGTTGACGGTGGGCATTAATCTTTCACACAATACGCTCGATAGAACCTTATATGCGATGTTGAGGAGGCTAATCCCACGGTAGTTGGCGCAGATTGTGGGGTCTCCTTTTTTATGGATTGGGCATAGCACACTTAAATTCCAATCGTTGGGCATGCTTTCGTCCGACCATATTTTACAAAGAAGCTTATGCATGCTCCTTATCAGCTCTTCGCCGCCGTGTTTGAATAGCTCGGCCGGCAATCCGTCGGCCCCTGCCGCTTTGTGGTTTTTCTGGCGGGCAATTGCTATTCGAACTTCTTCATGGTCGGGTAATGGACCGTCTGCTCCATCGTCATCGATTGGGGGATCGGGTTCGCCTTCTCCTAGTGTTGTGCATCACCTTTGGGGGTTCTACAAGAGTATGCTCCGGTCTTGAAACCTTCTGTAAGCCGCCGCATTTTTTCGTAGAATTTTCGAGCATTACTCCTGTCGGCCAGCTTATCAAGCTCTTCGTACTCACGCATTTCGGCCTCCTTCTTTTTCTGTCTACAAATGCGTCTCGCTTCCCTCTTCAACTTTTGGTATCTATCTCATCCCGCACGTGTTGTGGTCGATCGTAACATTGCGAGGTAGGCAGCCTGTTTTCTCTCCGCTGCGACACGGCACTCCTCGTCGTACCAGCTGTTCTTTTGCACTTTCCGAAAACCAATGGTTTCGGTACAATGAACAGTAACAACCAGCCTCGGATGAGAGACCCCCCTTTTGATGACGACCACCTGGAATGTCCGGCCCCTTAATTGGGAAGGTGCCGCTGCCCAGCTGGTTGATGTCCTCATGAAAATAAAGGCTGACATCACCGCCGTCCAAGAAATGCGATGGACGGGACAAGGACAAAGACGAGTCGGTCCTTGTGGCATTTACTACAGTGGCCATATAAAGGAGCGCAAGTTTGGTGTGGGATTCGTGGTGGGAGAGAGACTTCGTCGCCGAGTACTATCATTCACTCCGGTGAATGAACGTCTAGCCACAATCCGCATCAAAGCGAGGTTCTTCAACATATCGCTGATTTGCGCCCACGCCCCGACGGAAGAGAAGGACGATGTGACCAAAGATGCCTTTTATGAGTGCTTGGTGCGCACTTATGAGAGCTGCCCCCGCCACGATGTCAAAATCGTGCTTGGCGATTTTAACGCCAGAGTGGGCAAAGAAGGTATCTTTGGCACTACGGTCGGTAAACTCAGCCTCCACAATGAAACATCCCCAAATGGGTTGAGGCTGATCGACTTCGCCGGGGCCCGAAATATGGTTATCTGTAGTACTAGATTCCAGCATAAGAAGATTCATCAAGCTACCTGGCTGTCTCCGGATCGAAAAACTACCAACCAGACCGATCATGTTGTGATAGATGGAAGACACGTCTCCAGTGTTTTAGATGTGCGTGCGCTCCGAGGTCCTAACATCGACTCGGACCACTATCCTGTTGCAGCTAAGATTCGCACCCGCCTCTGTGCAGCAAAAAACGCACGCCAACAAACACAAGGAAGGTTCGACGTCGAGAAGCTGCAATCACAACAGACAGCCGAACGATTCTCTACTCGGCTTGCACTCCTGCTCTCTGAGAGCACTCGTCAACAACTCGATATAAGGGAACTGTGGGACGGCATTTCAAACTCCTTACGTACAGCTTTTACAAATTGTTGTTTAGAAATAAACCATTTGATGCCATTTGAAATCATTGCAACCGTTTGGAAGCCATTCGGAAAGCAAACCAAATGCATTAAATTCGCCCCACTTTATCGATGGCACCACTTGATTCTTTCACTTTCTGATGCACAAATCAAGAAGTAATTAACATAACGGGATACAATTGCGTACCAATAATTGCTTTATAGTATGCCACCTTATGAACAAAAATTGTTTACATCCAAACAAAACTGTTCAAGCCCCTAGGCACCGAATATGTGGACCCCAGTATCTACAGTTGACTTTTGACCGAAAAAACGGTCAACGTGTGATATGTACAATTGAAATTCTGAGAGAATCTTTTGCTTAAAATAGGAATTCTGTTAATCAAAAATGGGTTGATTGCGGTCAATACTTCCCTGAGCCCCTAATGTAAAGATTTTCGAACTTCCACTTTATCCGGGATATATGGGTCAATATATACAATTGAGCGAAACCTTGAGCTAGCCCCCATATAACTATTATCAGGATTTTCGAACATCGGGGTGAATTTACTTTATATGATTGCTTTTACAACTTAAAGTATTTCCCTGGCTATATATGTAGGTCAAGTTTTCGCTGAAATTTATCTATTTTATACACAAAGATACACCGTTATGAGTAAAACACGCTCTCTCAACTGGGGTAACACACATACATATC